>NC_056481.1:5837799-6069823 GCF_008729295.1 Plectropomus leopardus
ATATACTTTAATTTTATTCAATTAATAATTAATTTATTTTCTTAATTCCTGCAGGAGATGGGAAGCAAGGATTTGAAAGCCATTATTTAGGGTTTTTTTTGTGATAATGGTCCTAATATTTTCTCATATAACAACACAATTAAATGATAAAACTAGAAGCTAGATAATGCTTTGAGTTTTGAGTACTTAATAAATCAATGAATGTAATGCCATTTTTACAAGTTATAATATATTAAATATACAACTATCATGAATTCTTTTTAAAAGTCATATATATTTGTTACAACAAGCGTTTCTGAACTTAATCATAAGAGGATATTTCATAGCATAAAGAACTACTAACCAGTACTACTAACCAATTTTAAAAGCAAAAGTTGCAAGTCTTTCTTCGATTTTGTCAAGTCGAGTCTAAAGTCACGACATTTGTGACTTGAGTCTGACTCAAGTCCAAGTCATGTGTCTTAAGTCAATACTTCTGGTGGCTAAGCTACGTTTCTTTCTTCTTTTCTCTCAGAAGAACAAATATCCAGAGGTTGGACAGTAAGACTAATGTCTTTAACTTCTGCTCGTCTGCACTGGGGAAAGTTTACTCCTACAAGATGCAGACGGCCAAGCTTGTACTTTCCAGTCTCACAGCAAAAACCTGAGAGTTCAGGCTAATCAGTTATTTATAATCAAGAGTAAACAAATATTTCTAGGTGATACGATGCAGCTTTGCCTAAAAAAATGTGTCCTGTGTGTCATTGTCTTAGCAGTGTAAAAACTAGGACGTTTTCATTTCTGTGGCTGAGGGGAGAGAATGAGTCATCCGACAGATGGGAATTTTTTCCCTACATAGTTACAGGCTTCCCTATTTCCATCTGCAGTCTCCCTCCGTTTGAGGCTACCTGCTGTGTACTTTGCCTCTCTGGAAGTAATGGAGCCTCAAAACGGACTCTAAAAATCTCACTTTTTCTAATCCATGAGAGAGCTGTCTGCTTAGTTAAACTTGTCTTTCTCGTGTTTTTCCGTTTCCTCTCTCTTAGCTGTGCCTCCTTCTCTCCCCCAGTTCTCCTCACATGTGAGCATCTCTGCAGGCCGCAGTATTTATGAGTGCTTGAAGAGGGGGCGGCGGGCAGCTGGCGTAACGACATTTCCAGACGGGACCTCTGAGCTCATTTCCCCCTCACCGTTCATTCCTCGCAAACACACTTAGTGACCGAGTCAGACTTTAGCCTCAAATCATGGCTCTTTGACTCTATTTATGAATTAAAAGTTTACAACTGGTGGATTTGGGGAGAACGCAAAGCACTGAGCTTAAGTCTGCAAATCAAAGTTAAAATAAAGATAGTTGCAAAAGGGGATAAGAATGCTTTATAAAGTGGCAGATACTAAAACAACTTAAGTCTTTATTAAGCATACTGATGTGCTATTCCAGTGATGCACAAGAGCCGAAGAGAAACAGAGATAAAAGGAGAAGGCAGAGTAGTTAAAGCACTGACTAACTTTACCAGATGTTGGGAAAAACCAGCGTCAAACCACCCTGAGAGGCTGCAGGTCAAGTGGAAACTACGTTCAGGAAGAAAAACACCAAAAGCATCGCTTTAGCTGCATTTTTCTAGAAAAAGGAATCTGTAAACACAATAGTCAAGGGCTAAAACATCCACAGGACACTCATTATGTCCTAATCTGTCCACTTATTGAAGTTTAATTTTCAAAATACTGTTGGATATTTTTAAAAATGACAATTCACCTAGATTTCGTGATAGCTATTTTTGGCGTTGCAGGAGAGGAAAATAAGAATCTGTCATGAACCAAACTCAAAATAGCAATTTCTTTTTACATTATTAGCACAGTGATCGATACTGAAGAGCCCTCACCTGCCGAGCTGGACTCAGAGGCTGAGGGACTTTCTCAAAACTGAGAAACTGAGATTTACATTAAAGGGCTCGTCTGATAAATTTGTGAGAATCTGGAATCCTCTCATAGGAAACATTTTAGCTAAACTCCTCTTACATAATTGAATATAACTCCAACTGAACTAAGTCACATTTATCTACATTTTTGCATCTTTTTGTTGCCAGTAACAACAGGATAAACCCTGGATGGGACTTTATTTTGTGCAACTGCATGTTCCTTTAAAGACTCTGTATGTGTGTGTGAGTGTCTATGTGTTTGTATTTGTGTGTGATCGTTTTATTTTACTGTTTCTAGTGTTGTAGTACTCGAGATTGGTCTTAGTCTCAAGACCAGTTTTAGAGGGTCTCGGTCTTGTCTTGGAATCAAACGCATTTTGACTCGGTTTTGTCTTGTCATGGACGTAGGCGTGTCCGGATCCTTGATTGAGACTGGTTTAGACCACAGTGGATTTATTTGTAAACATAATCACTGTGATTGTATGTAAAACTTCCTTCTTTAAATCCAGCCAGTCACATAAGTCGATGTAGTTTGCTTTTTTTTGCAACCCTTCCCCGCCACCCTTCACGCATATGGGAGCAGATCCATGAAGAAGAGAGGCAGCATGGTTGTTTGGGAGAATAGATGCCAATTTGTCCGTAATCACGTTTGGCTACCTTAATTAGAATTCATACGCACAACAACAAACAAAAGAAAACACTCGGCCCAGTGCAAGTCCACTTAGTGAGACGGCTGGGACAACATCAAACTATATCGGTTAAACTGATTTCAACTTCTTTGTGTTTTCTTGCATCTGTTCATGGCATAGAAATCAGAGGAAATTATACACACATATTCTTGACGTGGTTTCGGCCCCGTAAAGTCTTGGTTTTGTCTCAGTCTTGTCATATTGGTCTCGGTTAGTACGGTCTTGACTACAACACTACTGTGTGACAGTTTGCATGTTTAAAAAAACAATAGAAATATGCTCCAAAATTTGTTGATGTTTCAAAATAGCTTTTCCCATATGCATATAATCTGGAGACGTGCACACAGATGCAAACGTGTGTCACTTTTTCCTTTTTTTTGTGCATCTTTCATCCAGAGTAGGATATTCCATCCAAACATAATTGCACTACCTCCCCTCTGTGTGCACTGTAACAGACTCTTCCACAGTTTGAGCTATTGTGACAGTGAAATATGACACCCACATGCACAGCGGGGCTCTTTGGGTTTTGTCTTGTGGCCTCTGACGTTGTGCTAACATGTAGATTATCAACATAACTGTCCTCAGATGTGGGGACACTCTGAGGGTTCCCTCTTTGATAATAACATTTTGTCTATGTTGTTTGTTCTGGTGCTTATATCATCTCTGAACACATTTTGCAGAAATCTCAGATAGAAAAAGCTTTTGTTTTTTTAACTTAAAGTACAGAAATGTAAACGTTCAGCTCCATAATTCTCCAGATTCTGAGAGCAGCCCCTCAGATTAACTTCTTTCTCTCTGCCGTTCCCTGTATTTAGTGCCACGCTTGCCAGCACTCTTGCACATTATCTGAAGTCAGGGAAGGATCCAGTCATATTTTCCATCCACTCTCTGTGTCTGACTGGATGTCTGCGCTGGTGGGAGAAAAGAGAGCAGGCAGGGAGGAAAAGAGGGAGGGATGGAGAGTTTGGATGGGGGCTGGGACTGTGGAGAAATCCAGATGCAGAGACAAGAAGAAAACCAGACCAAGAAAAAGAGAAAAAAGGCCTTTGCTGAAGTTTGTGTTGTGTGAGAGAAAAACTAAGCTGCCAGATAGCTGTGAAGCAAATCAAAAGCTTAAAAAAAGCAAACTGTGTGACTTTAAAGAGGAGAACATTAAATTAAAAGATTTTTATTTAACACTAAGCTGTGATTGGGAAGGCCAGTGAAGGACGTGGTACCATGATGGTGACTTTGGGCATTTTTTGCTCCCCATTTTCTCTCACGCCTCAAAGGGGAGGTGATGTGTCATGATGGGTGGAGCTCAGGAGAGGCTGGACCTGATCGGCAGCTGAGCTCTAGTTTCAGACACGGCTGACATCATTTAAATGGCATTCATTGATCCCTTTTAACACATCAGATCCTCAACTTCATCTAATTATGATAATACATGCAAATATCTGTAAACTGACGGGTCATTTGTAAATCACAGCAAATGTCAAATAATAATTTTGATAGTATTAGACATGTATTATTCATAATTCAAATAATATACCTACTCCTACTACTGCCGTCGCTAGTGATGATAATATTGATATAATGCATTGATTACAAAAAACAAGTATAAAAACATCTGGTTGGTTTTCTTTGAAAACACGTGATGAAACATAATAAGCTAACTTAGCAAGAAATGTACCACAAATTGCCACGAATTGCCTAAAAAACATAAAATAACATAAAATAAAATAAAATAAAATAAAATAAATAAAATAAAATAAAATAAAATAAAATAAAATAAAATAAAATAAAATAAAATAGTAAACTGTTTCAAAAAATGATTTGGGGAGTATTATTAGGTATGATCAAAAAACAAGGGCAAACTATATAATAATTCTTCCAATTATATATTTAAACTTATATTTTTGAATAAAATATATTGCTTTTTTTTGCACTTTCTTACGGTCATTTTCTTGTTGCCTTTTGTGCTAATTTTCAGTTAATTTACTTGAATTTTTTCAATTCAATTATTTCTTATTTTGGGGCACTTTCTTGTTCAACTATACCTTTATGACAGTTATGAAAAAACTAGTCAGTGGACCAGGAAGATCTTTCTGTCAAACTACTGTATTGGGACCATTAACAGGAACCAGGCTTAACTTCTGGGGATTTATTTGAATGTAAACATCTATACAGTAGCATAACTGCCAACCGTCCATCACGTGCTTGTGAAGAAAATGACCTTCCTGAATGTAAATGACTACTGTAGTGGTGAGAGTGGTGCTCAGCCAACCAGCACCAACCCTCAGCCCAGAGACTAAAAAGACAAAAGTCGGGCCTTTATGAGATGATTGCAGCTCACGTAGGGCTCTACTTGAAGCAACAGTCAGAAGTGGCTGAAACATTCACCCTGTAATTGAGCATTTACCCATAACGCCGCGTGGAAGTCCCTTTTTTTTCTCCTTTTCAACTGATGCTACTGCTCTGAATGAACTTGCAGAGTCTGGGCCAGAGCTGCAAGGTTTATTTTCACGGCGGCGACTGGTGTAGCACACTAGTGATTTGCTCGTCTGTACACGTACACGGCAGACTCAAGCTGTCCGGACTGTGAATGAGGATCTCTGCTGGAGACCTCAAGTTCACCACAGAGGTGACTCATATCAGCTTTAACTGAATAAGTGGTAGCAGTGCCATAAGTCTGGATAGTGACTTTTTCATTTATTTTTAGTTAATTTGCCTTTTGTGGATAACAGCTGAAGTGCAGACAGGTAATAAACAGGGAGAGGAAACTGGAAGCATCACAGATGGTTTGCATCTTAACCACCAGGCTACGAGAGCGTCCCCATGGACAGTGGCACGCGAAAGAGCCCTGACACACCAAGCCAACAGTCAGTTGGTGATGAGCATCTTAGCCCGAGATTTTCTGTCCTACACTGCTGGCACCAGTCCTCTAGCTGGCTGTTTTCAGACCGATTCAGAGTTTATGCAAGTGAGGAAAGTAAACAAATGGCTGAATTCAAGAGGGAGTGGAATGAAATTATTTTTTAGCAAATAACATTAGTAATTATTTGTGGCTTTTTTCTCTAGCACACGGTAAATTTAATTTGTTCTTTCAACATCGGGTTGTGTTTTTGATGTGCCAACTGGCTAACTTGCATCTTGAATCCCTCCATTCGGCCCCTTTTGCCAGTTGAAAGAAATGACCTGAGTTCTGTCCAAAATTGTTTTTCGGTGTCTGACACTCTAGAAATAAATTCATCATTAACCAAATTTTCTATACAATTTTGTAATCACAAGCCACAACTGGCTGTTTTTTTTTAATGATCTCTTAATTTCTTGAAACGCAATGCAATTTTTTTTTTTGCATAATCATACAACAGCAGCAGGGAAGCAAAGAGTGCAGACATGCTGAAAGGTGTTGATGTGCAAAAACTGGTACTGGTAATATTTATCGTTTCGGTATTTTACCACTGACCACTACCGATCAAAAAATGACAGTAGGTTCCACTGAAAAATGGGATATTTCATAAAACATTGTGAATTTATTTATATGTTGGCTTAACAATATACATTTATCTAAAATCTCTTTTTGTTTGTCTCTTGTACTTTATAAAAAAGTTTGGTTCAAGTTTGGGAGATTACGCCTTTTCATATTATTTTGCTTAAAAACAAAAGAGCCAGAAATTCATTTTTACCGTGATTATTTAACGATAACGCTCACATATAATTTTGATAAACATTATTACAGTTTGGTCGTACACTTGATAACAGCCATTTAGGTTTTAAAGAAATACTGTACTGTGACTGATTTGATCTGCAATACTGTACAATTTTGCGCATCATACCCTGTAATCTGTCTGAAGTGGGCTAACAACGGCTTTTTTCGTAAACAAAGCATGAAAAACCCGTAATTGAAAACAATTAAAAACATCATAATGGCCTGGAGGAAACGTTTAACAGCAAGTAATGGTGGCCTTAATGCAAAACGCCAGTGAGACAGTGAGTTAAAGGAGATATTATCATTAAAAAAAAATAATAAATGCCCCTGGGCAGCTTAAATACTGTGGAGGAAAACGGGCCTGCAGGCAGAGAGAGGGAAGTGAGCGAAGGAGACAGAGAGGGTTTGGCTTTGTCAGAGTTTGGAGCAGCAGCAGCTCAGAGATGTACAAGTAGAAACACGTGGACAAGGCCAGGCAGATGCTACGTGTTGCTGGCTGCAGCTCAGAGGCTCGCTGGGGAATGCACAGTTTTCAGTCACTCTGCGAGCTCTGCTAGACTCAGTGCTGCATGTAGACCCGCTAATGCACAGATGCATTCCCCAAAATCTGACCTTTACAGCTGATCACCACAAATAAACGGAGTTCTTACACTGTAACTCCATTCGCATCAGTTCAACACATGTCTGAAATAAGTGCTGATGAGTTGACCCTCCTGAGGGTCTTTAGCACTGTTAACCCTTCGAAAACCTGGACTGACATCACTTTCCCTGTGCTGCAGTCAGACACCTTTCAGAAGTATTTTAACCTGTGAACCTGCAGCAAATTGGTTTGATTTAATTCAAAAACATGACAAGAAACATCCTAAAAATTACAAGCAATTAGTAGATTTAGAAAATTATTTTTTTAGAAGATGGTGAACATTTTAGACACATGAATTTCAAATTATTTTTATAGCAGTTCAGATTTCATTCTTTTTTTAAATTTAACATTTTTTGGTTGTTTGTTCATTTTTTATTTTTGGGTAATTTTCTTAGTAATTTCTAGATCATTTCCTCTGCCTATTGTCTTCCTCTCCTGTTTTTGAAAGAAATCAAGCCAATTAGCCAATTTTTAAAGGGTTATCAAACATGAGATCCGTCCGCCATCAAACAGCTTCCGTTCATAAATGCTTCTCAGGGAGGCCTGTCAGGTTTCATTGTGGAAAACAGTCCTTCTCTGCTCATTAAAGGGGTCGTTCAGATTTTTAACACAAGGTTGTAAGAGGTAAGTGTCATCCATAGTCAGTGTAGTCTTTTACCTTCAGTCGGCTTCCCCCCCAGTTTGGAGAAACAGACAAAGGTATAACTACAGTAGCTTGCAGTCACTGACTTTGTTGGTTGAATTGGTGAAATTTAGGCATGAGGAGTGAGAGTCGTCAGGGTAAGAATATCAGCGTAAGCCAGAGAGAGTAAAAGGCTTTGCACACTGAGTCGGCTTTTTTCATCTAAAATTGTTGCACATCAAAAAAGAAATTCAGCATTGTGTTAATTATATCTGCACATTGAGTCCGTTTTTTTTTTTTTGTCCAAATTGTTGCACCTGTAAAAAGAAAAAACCCACAACACTGTATCTATCATTGACTCTGAAACTTACGTCCATCATTAAAGTTTTCAGAACAGGTTTGATTTCCTGCATTTTTGCATCTGTCAAAAGCTTTTACAGAGTTGTTCGACCAAAAATCTATGAAAAAAGTGGCGGCCGGGCACATCTCTAACAAGAGAGAGGAACAAAGTGCACAGTATATTTTCATGACTCAGATAGAGCAGATACACACTAACAGCTCAGACAGTAACACTCAGCTGGATGATGATGACGAGGAGAAAGAGAGAGACGCTGTGGTAAATTTTTGCAACAAATAGAACAATAAAACGTATTAGGCTAAGTGTGCAAGGTTTCTGTGTTTAACTTTTTTCCCCAGATGACGGATAAAAAAAAACGTACCTGAAAAAAACAGACTCAGTGTGTAAAGGTCTTAAAGCAGAGTAGGGTGGGTCATGCCTTCTCGATCATAGGAAACATAAATTTGCGTTTGGGATGTACCCGGGCACAGTGCGCACAGGTGAGGTGGGACTCAAAAAGGTAGCAACCAGGTGCCAGACTGTAATCATCACGCATCCATGAAGAAGCTGTGAAAATGGTGGACACAGCGCCAAACAAATGCAAATTTAGTGAGGTGAAACACCAAGCGAAAAAAGCTGGGGTTGGCTTTTACTTTCACTTTCGCTAGCTTTATTCTTTACAAATAGTAGCAGAGCATTACTACATAGTATACCTTTAAGTGTACAATATATTTAGAATATTTCACCATTTTCTTAGATTATTTTTTTGGGGGGGGGCTTTGCCTTTAATAATAGGACAGGTTTAAGCTTGAAAGGGGGAGAAAGAGGGAAAGACATGCAAAAAAGTGGACGTAGATCAGGCTGCTGTGGCGAGGACACAGCACATGGGGCGCCCGCTCCGCCTGGTGAGCAACTGAGCTGAAACTGACTCATCTGCACTCTTCAAAGCCTCCAGACTCCTTTGACAAAAAAACACAGGAGCTGTTGGTCTACCGCTGCCTCACTAGGTTAGTTCGTTTGTGCCACTGTGTGAATTTGGTGAATCCAAACTTACCCTTTTAACACCAAAGTCACACACTAATACAGAATGTGAATGATCCAGGCGGCTGTAGACCAGCAGCTCCAGTGTTCAGAGAGGTAAAATTACTGTTTTTGTCAATGGAGTTTGGCTTTTAAAGAGAGCATAGAGAAGTTCCAGTTTCCTGTCAGAAAAAGCTCATTGATGGTTAGGTAAAGCAGTTAAAAGATCCTAAATATAGCGTACATTTAAAGTGGCTAAAACACATTTTACTGCTGCCCACGTCCACAGCAGTACCTCGCTACCGCAGTACCCTTCAGTGTCGGTAGTCGTGGCTGCATCTCCAAACTGGGGTCTGCCGACTGCCATCTACTATATGTAACACACTGACTATGGGTAAGTAACTCACACAACCCCACTTCAAAGATCTGAACCCCTTTACTAGGACAAAAGTCATGAAAACCTGGAGCGGTGACTGTCAACACACCTTTTCCCACAACTTGTTACATCTCAGGTTCATGTATTTCTACAAGCTGCCAATGACAAACTTGGAATTTCCTCCCCGGAGTCGGCAAAGCTCAGTGGCTGCAATTCAATTATTTCTGTCCTCCCTCTTTTCTTACAGCACAAACACTGTCTGACAAGGTTGGATTTCTAGCGATTACCTCTGCTGGCAATGCTTTCCCTTGGCTGAAGAACCTGAGAGCAAATCAAGTTTCTTTGCTAAAATATTCTAAATATCTTGTCTACCAGTCAGAAAACATGTAGCTCTGAGCTACAGTGGTTCAACATTTGAATGCAGCTGAAACGCAATAAACTCATTCTGAGCGCTTCCACCCAAACCACCAGTCTGAACTCTGAGAGACTCGCCACAAAAAAATATATTATAGATTGCAGCAACTCCAAACACCAGAAAATTACCAGTTCTATTTAAACACTGTCCTGTGAGCTTCGGCTTCATTTCACTCATGGAAAGTCACTGAGAGTTACTGCTTAAAGGCTCCAACTCGTGATTTTAACTGGATTTTGCACTTTTAGAAAACTGACGAAGCAAAAGTTATATTATTGTGCTGAGGAAAAAGTGTTTCTGAAAGTAAAAATCACAGAGAAAACACACAGGCACAAGTCTTACAAGTCTTATCAAATGGGTTTCCTCTCAGACAAAAAACAGGACCCTCTGAAACAGGACTTCCCTATTTTTGTTTCATTCAAAACACCCTAAAACCTGTGATAACTCTCGTTCTACTTTTTTCTCATCCAAAACTAGATTTACTGCCTCGTGTTTGTATGCCTCCACACATCAGTTAAGTTAAAGTTAAATTTAAAGTTTACATCCATGTCTGTGAAAACCTGGATAATCCACACACGTCCTCCAGCACAGAAGATCTATACGATCAGCACAGCTTCAACATCAGTGTCACCAGCTATGACGCTGAGTAAAAAGGGTTTTTGCAGTTATGATGTCACAGTGAAGTTGATCTTTGGGATATAAAATGTCAACATTTTTATCCTATTAGACATTTGTGTGAAATTTTGTCACAATTGTCATGAATTCTTGACTTATGACCAGAAAACGTATGAGATTACAGTGACCTTGACCTTCTACCACAAAATCCTAATCAGCTCATTCTTGAGTCCAAGTTGACGTTTTTTAAGGAATAATTTTAAGGAAACTCCCTCGATGCTTTTTTGAGATATTGGGTTCGCAAGAATGTCACAGACACAAGGTCACAGTGACGTTTGACCACCAAAGTCTTATCAGTTCATCTTTGAGTCCAAGTGGACGTTTGTGTCAAATTTTAAAAAACTCCAGATGTTCTTGAAATATCATGTTCATGAGAAAGGGACAGATGAGGTCACAGTGACCTTGACCTTTGACCTTTGAGTTTGAAGAAATTCTCTCATGCACTTCTTGAGAAATTGAGCTCATGAGGATGCGACAGAATGATGAACAGCCCAAAAACATAATGCCTCAGGCCACCGCTATCCCTGTCGTGGAGATATAAAAAGTCACTTAAATGTGTGTCTCCTTTTGAAGGAGCATTTGTGGCAGTCTGAATCACTTTATTGTTGCATTATGGACATGCTGCAAATAATGGCTAAAGACTTCTCTCCTTAACTGCATCACTGCAACAAACATCATTGCAACATCTTCTAATGATTTAAAATTGAGAAATTCAAGCAGTAATTTCTTTTCATTTCAGAGACGCAAAAAGGCAAAACCTGCCTGAAATTATTTGATAGGAAGGATAAAAGATAGTTAAGAAAGGCTATACTTGGATACAACTCCTACTATTTCTATATTACAGTTTATACATATATAGTATAAAGGATAGTTTGCATGTACTAAGCAGCATCTTCATGCTCAAGAAAGGTGACATAAACCTCCTGCAGGCTGCAATGGATGTTACGTAGGTACATGACATAAGGTGCAATGTAACACCTTGCAGAAAATGAAGAGAAAAAATGTACTAGTCACTGAAATGAGGATTGACAGCTGTCTTTCTGTTCGGCAGGTGTTCAAGCAGACAACAGCTTTCATTAGACAGGCAACAGATGCCAACAAAATACCCGCTTAGTGCAAACAAAATCACAGACCACACAAAAATCATCTGAAACTAATCATTGTCCCTGCAGCTGAAGAAATATCAAGCTAATGTTTGCACCGACTGTGTGCATGTGGACGTGCAAGAATAAATTAATATAAGAAATGTGCGAATAAGAGTGAGCGTTATGATGATATATTTTCATTTTTTAACAGCTTTTAAATCATTAATCATTTGAATTTAGGAAAACTTAGGCAACTTCTATGATGTGGTTAAAAAAACAATTGGTTATGGTCAAGGAAAGATCAAGTTTTGGCTTAAAATACCCAGTTTTAGTGCCACTATCCCGGCAATGTGTATGTAAAAACAATTTGTGGAGAAACTGGCATGATCTTTTTGATTCTTTGTTGATCCAGCTAACATTAACGAAGGTCACTTAAAAAACACCCGAGTTTAGTGGCTTAAAAGCTGCTTTTAAAAAGACTGATCAGTTGCTAAAAAATCATTCACATTTGGGGGGAAAAGCTGCTGAAAAAACAGCTGTGACACACTGAAGCACAACTGGTGGTCTGCAGCTTGGCGATATCCTCTTCCCCCTCCATCCAAAGTCAGTTCAACATTACCTCACTTCAAAAATGTTGATATGATATGTATGAAATGGACTTATATGAAAAGGTAAGGACTTATACCAAAGTGCAAATACCAAAGCTTATACCAAAGTTGGCTTGAAACTTTAAAAACCACTGCTGTAGCCAGTCTCATAAACTAATTTTCAGTCTATTCTGTTTTCAGTCAGAATTAGGCTACAACATCCTCCCAAACCTTTGCACCAACTACAATACAGAAAAAGACAAAGGCTATCACATAAATGGATTAAACAAACACACAGTTGTGCTTGTGATGTCTGAAAACATAACATGCTTTTTAGGCTGAATGTCAGAAAAAGAAGACAACAACAGCACAGAATAAATGAAAGGTCAACTAGGGCCATACTTTAGTTGTAGAAGCTGCAACGTGTCCACAGTGTAACCAGACTGCTTTGTGGATCTGCCAAATTTTTCCTCTCTCTCTCTCCACCCTCCCTCCCTCACTCTCTGTCTCTAACATCATGGTATGGTCATGCCTCTTTTGGAGAAAGTGGATTTTAATACAGATTGTACACCCTTTAAAATGGTTAATGTTGGATTACTGTTTACTTTTAATAGAAACAAAGATAAAAATAGTGACATTAGTAGCCACAATTTCATTTGTATGGAGTAAAAATGGTAAAGGAAGCATCCAGATGCCTGATAATGAGGGAAAATGATAACATTTTATACTGATTTCAAGCTTGCAATTGCTTTTTCTTAAGACATGAAACATGTGCTGTGCATACAGTATGGTGTGAAAGTGCAGTTGCTTGCAGGTGCTTGATACTCAAAAGGTGTAGGCCCAGAATATAAAAAAAAACCCAAACAAATACATGTAAGACTATTAATACTTATAATAACACATTTCCCTCACAAGACTGTATGTAATGGACAGAAGCTCCCATTTTATGTACATGAAACATATTTTAACCAATGTAAATCCTCCAGTTATCTTGGCAAAATGTTCCATCTGGTTTGCTCTCTGTGCGTAAATTGCGCACGAAAGACATCTTCTGCAAGTAACTGAAATCAGTCCAGTCCTCAGCTGCTCAGCACATCCTTAATAAACTGGCAACTAATGGAGGTTAAACTGCAGATAATCTGCTTTACAAATAAAATGATCCAGTGTCCAGACGATTAAAAATCATCCCAACGACACACTGTCTCACGTTGAACGCAAAAAAAGACAAAACACCCCAAACAAAAGCCTCAATTAAGAAAGTCCACGGAGACGCAGAAGCTGATAAAACACGTCTGAGCTTCAGTGAGCCGGCGCGTAAAATGCTGCGTGTCTTACCATCCACGTTTGAGCCTGAAACGTGAACTTGTTTGACATGTTTGCAGACACCCCCCTCTCTCTGATGAAGGAGGGACTCTGCGACTTTAACATGTACAAGCTATCTGGTGCGCGCAGGACCTCCCCAAAAGTTCTGGGCATATAAAAGCCAAGCTAACTCATTTGTTTAGGCAGTAGGGAGTTTCTGCTAGGGTCTGGATTGGAGTTACGCACAGACCGGACCCTACCCTGTATGAGTGGTGTCTGAGGAGAAAAAAGGATTCCCCCTTGTCGCAAAGAATCTACATGTCTAATATTTAGACATGTTCAGCTTTGTGGATATTCGGTTAGCGCTGTTGCTGAGCGCAACGGTGCTTTTGGCGAGAGGTCAAGGCGAGGATGATAGTAAGTATCACTTTCAAACATTGATTTGAGTTGTTTTGGGACTGTGGCACCTTCAGGATGTGGAGAGCCCGCAAGGATGCTGATGGAAGTGATCGTCCTCTACATGACTCCAGTGCGCACAGATTGTGAGAGTTGTCAGGCGTTTTGGTGCTTTTTTGAGGGGAGATCTGCAAGCGAATAGGACTTTATTTAACTTTTTCCTTATTGTTTGCTGCTCCCAGACGTGCAGATACATGCTCATCATGCGTCCGCGCGCTGGAGCGCAAACCTGAGGGGAGCAGCTGCGCTTTCTCTGATGCGCAATGACAGGACATTGAGTTCAAAGAGAGCTGAAGGAGAGCACAAGCATAAAGGAATCTGAAAAATGGCAAATCCATTAAAGGAAATGAATAAATGATCAGTGTTTGGCTTGTAAAGTAGTTTCCCCCAGTTTTAGACATAAATTAAATCGAAATTCACAGACATGCGCCCAAAACCTGTAGATTCTGGCGCTTTTATGTATTTTTCACAATAGTTTTAACATCAAAGCATCAAAAGTGAGCTGACAAAGTTTGCTGATGATCAATTAGAGACCCTTTAATCCGTTTTGAGGTCATACATTTGCACTAACGCTAAAGAATTTCACTGAATTAAATAAAGTTTTTATCTAGTTTGCGTTAAAACTGATTTCTTAGCTGGAAAAAAGGACAATGGAAAAATCGCCTAAGTCTGACGTCGACAGTAAAAAAAAGTCTAGACATCAATTAATCACCCTGCAGAGAGAAGGGTGCGGAAGATCAAGTTTAGTGGGCGAGCAGCGCCGCTCAGTGGTTCAAACTGGAACTGTGCATCCATCCTCCAAAACCTCCAAGGCCCAAGCACACATCCAGCAGCCCGAAATATGATTGCACCCCCTTAAATTTTCCACACATAGTTTTCAAGGAGAAAATCTTGAACTTTATCTAAACAAAATGTTGGAAAGTGACTTTTTCCAGCTGTTGCACACCAAGGCCTGTTTCCTAACACTACCTAAATACCTCCTGCAGACAGACATTGAGGTCATTAGAGGCTCTATTCCTGCCCACAAATTAGTCACCAAACACCAGATTTTGCAAGAGTTCACAAATTAAAAGCCATTTTTGTGACTATGCCACATCTGGATGAATCTTGCTAGAATGGCACAACTTGAAAAATGGGTCTAAAATGCCTTTTTTAAAAAATGATGGGAAAACTACGTAAAAAAGGCAACAAGTCAAAGGCTAGATTACTTTTAAGTGTCAAAACTGAAAGAACAATACATTTCTTCACAGGGAAATTAAAAATAATAATATGCTGTTTTGCAGGCAGACTCTGGCGTCTTATCTAAGCTGAAATGGAAAAAAATGTTTTAACTTACAAAAAGTTGGTGTAGAGGTTGCCGTAAATTTAAGTTGACTGAATTTAAGAAGATAACTTGATGTAATATTGTAATCATTTAACTTTTTTTTCCTAATACACTCAACTTAAGATTTTAAGGCAGCATGGACACAAACTTTTACAACGTATTGTGCACATCTGGTTCACATATGGTGCGTACCTGCGCAGGTGTGCACCAAGGCTCAATTGCACATTCTATATAATTCACTTTCTGATGCAAAACTTGATTTTTAAGACATTTTAAGACTTCTTTTGGATATTTATGTAACTATTTATGGTTTTGTTGTTACCAAACTCACTGTGGTCCTCTCCTCTCAGGCACATTCGGCAGCTGCACATTAGAGGGACAGTTGTACAACGACAAGGATGTATGGAAACCAGAGCCCTGCCAGATCTGCGTCTGTGACAGTGGAACCGTCATGTGCGATGAGGTGATCTGCGAGGACACATCTGACTGCGCCGACCCCATCATCCCAGACGGAGAGTGCTGCCCCATCTGCCCCGACGTCGAAGAGGGTACTTCACCTTCATCCTCACCAGTTCTTTTAGTTTTTTGGCGCCACCTAGTGCCTCCACACGTCATGTCTGATCATCATGGCCCTAATGGACTGGAGGCCCTAAGCCTGCCTGCTCTCCTGAGGATTTTTCATTCGCTTTGGATTTTACCTTTTTATTCCACTTTCAAAACGCAATCAGTGGATTATACCTGCTGTTTGGCGAAGCCTGGCAATGAATGTGTAATTTTCCAGCTTGCCTTCCTGTGCAGTGACCCTGCAGGGTGCAGCACACGTCACACATCCCAAAACATTGATATTCCTCCTTTTTACACCACAGATGATGTTTATAGCCAATTTATATACATGTTTTCCCCCATAATTTAATGAAGTACTGCCTTAAAGTAACCCCCGACACTCAGCCTGGACCTAAACGTTTACATTATTCTCTAAATGTTATTAATATGTCTCTCATAAATGTTCAGGTGCTGACATTTTCTTTTTTTCTCCGTTGGTTCTGTAGGACCCCAGGTTCCAGGCGTTGATGATCAGGTATTTTCCCCTTTAACTTTTGTTTGAAATTGTTAATGTTTGCATATTGGTGTCTCTCTGGAGATGCTGGCATGGCCCAGTTTAGTCATTATGCTTGCTTATATTCTAGATGATATACTTGTTTATATTTTACAGTCTGAATGAAACATTGCAGTGTAGCTGTAACTCCGTTTTTCTGTCTCTCCGTAGATAATTAAGGGAGAGACTGGCCCCAGGGGAGACCCGGTAGGTTTCAGTTTACTTTCACTCACGCTTTTTCAGACACTGTTTCTGTACTCAACTGCAAATGACTGTGTTTTTTGGATTAATACTTTTAAATATTTGCTAAAAGGACAAACTGACAGTGGATAAGAATAATTGGATTCCCTGTTGTGTTGGTTATTGTGTTCTTTTCAAAACAATTTATACTATAATTCAGTACAAATCATGCATTTTTGCGGCATTGCATGTGTTTTATTTTCACGTTTTTTTTAAATATTGTTTTTTTAGTTATAAATTACACCAATTACTAACTAAAAATGTGAAAATGAACACAGTGGTGTCCAATATTTGCTCAAAGATTCGCTACAAACTCATCTATTTGCTGGTGAAGCTGCTGTGATGTAACTTTTCCCGCTGACCTTTAATAATTAGGTCACAAGGTCAACAGGTCATCAAAAGTTGAAAGGTCACAAATTGGTTTATAAAATGCTGACATAACATTAAATAAGTGTAACAACAGCAAGAAATGCAACTTGGAATTAAACTAATTTTCAACGTTTTTTGCAAACGTAATGCAAAATCAGCATTGCTACACTTTCAATTTTTTGGACACAAGCGGAAAAATGATCAGAAAATAACGAACGAACAAATCATGTGACAGACATCACAGAATATGCTGACATAGAGACGACAGTGCAGACTGATCTGCTTTGTTTGGGCTCTTTCTGCAGTCAAGAATAAATCACCTAAACCTAAATATTTATGTGTGTGTCTGACCTTTCTGCAGGGTCCAGCTGGTCCTCCTGGAAACGATGGACTGGATGGACAGCCTGGCCTTCCCGGACCACCCGGCCCCCCTGGCCCCCCTGGCCTTGGCGGAGTAAGTTCACAACATCCGGGAAATGTCAGATTACGTTTTGCAGAGGAATCCAATCTGTTTACAAACGAGATACAGCTTTAAGAAAAAAAGGTATCAGTTGCACCAAATAAGCCTTGATTCTGAGGAGAAGGCAGGCGAGCAAGTGGGAAAATATGTATTTCAGCACCAGGTGTGCAGACAGCGCCCTGCCCCTCAGACTGAGGTCAGGGGAAAATGTAAAATATGTTGTTCTGATCTGGCCAGTTTATCTGATCAGTGACACACAAATTTATACCGTTTTGGCGTCTTAAATTTAGATCAACATCTGTGCTACAAGATCAAGTATGTGCTTCCTCTGAGAAACGCTCCCTCCTCTGCTGGAACAGAAACCTTCACGCTGTAGCATGTGACTCAAAGTAACTTTTCAGATGTCCTGTTTGTGCCACATTAACTCGCAGAGACTAATTCCTCTCTTTATCGTCTCCTCTTGCAGAACTTCTCTCCTCAGATGAGCTACGTCGACCACTCCAAATCCAGCGGCCCACCCCAGCCCGGCCCAATGGTACATTAGCTTTACCTTTAATGCTAAATATGCAAAAATATCCAGTTTGGAGTAATAATTATGAAGAGAATCTTATGGTGTTTTTCCTCTGATGTTCATCAACAGGGTCCCATGGGTCCTCGTGGTCCTCCTGGACCCCCTGGCTCCTCTGTAAGTCACCCTTTAACAGTTTCATTTCGACATTTTCTTTCATCTTACATCTGAGATAAATGGATAAAAGTTAAAAACGATGTGTTAATCTGCTGGTTTTGTCGTCATTCAGGGTCCTCAGGGTTTCACTGGACCCCCTGGTGAGCCTGGTGAGCCTGGTGCTTCTGTAAGTACACTCAAATTGTACAACTAAATAAACATTTCTCTTGATTTATTTTCTGTGGTGAAGATTTTAGCTTTGTCCACATTAATGAGGCACAACACTCTGCCATATTTCTTATTCTGTATTCCTTTTAAAATGTCACTTCCTGTACTTTTTTCCACTTCCTGTTGTCATCACTGACCCACTGACACACTTTTTGCACAAACAAATTTTTTCCATTAATAAATAAACACTCCCCCTCACCCCTTCCTCTTTTCTTTTTAGCATGGTGAATATACTGTATAGTGAATCTTCACATTTACTTCAATCAGTCATCGTGAACTGCTAATTCAGTGCTAATCTAGTCTTTCGTTGCTGTTTTTTAGGGTGCCATGGGCTCCCGCGGTGCCGCTGGCCCCCCTGGAAAGAACGGAGACGATGTAAGTGATTTATTGATTATTTTTCTACTACTCTGTAGTGCAGTTATATTCATGTATAACCTGAGGAAATTTGATTTAATTTGTCTTTGTAATGTTGTTATCCTTCCGATGTCTGTCATAAATCGTACTTTGTTAAACGTCTGAAAGGTGCCACACTAACCTTCTCTTTGTGCGTCTCCAACAGGGTGAGCCTGGCAAACCTGGTCGCCCCGGTGAGCGTGGAGCTGCTGGCCCTCAGGTGAGTGAAGCCCACTGAGGGCAAAGGTCAGGAGATGGCAGAGACCTGTTGGTCAGAATGCACACAAAGGTCATTTCTAATACGTTTTCAGTACTCAGAACACCTTCCTAATGCAGAAAAAGCCTAATATTAAAGTTTATTACAGAAAGTTATCATGAATAACATATTAGCATGTTGATTTTTTTAACATATGTCTTGTTTTCCTCCTGCAGGGCGCTCGTGGATTCCCTGGAACCCCCGGACTCCCCGGCATCAAGGGACACAGAGTGAGTTTAAAAGCACCAAATACATACAAATCACCAATTTCAACTAGCTGTGACGCTGTGGCTGAGCTCAGGGTTGATTCTGTGCGCAGGGATTCAGCGGTCTGGATGGAGCTAAGGGAGATGCTGGACCCGCTGGCCCCAAGGTAGGATATCGAACTGCTCACCAAACGTCAGCATAAACTAAACCAATAATTCACTTTGAACCACAAAATGCAAATTTCTCATCCTTCACTGTTATCTGTCGACAGGGAGAGGGTGGTGCACCTGGTGAGAATGGCGTCCCCGGAATGATGGTACGTTTTTGTCTCATTTTAATCGATTTTTTCTACATCCCTCTGAAGGTCAGGATATGTATAAGGTTCTTACATCATCAAGCTAATATTCTGTCATTTTTTGGGTCTTTTTTTAGGGAGCTCGTGGTCTTCCTGGTGAGAGAGGCCGCCCTGGAGCTCCTGGCCCCTCTGTAAGCACTGCGTAATATTTCATGTTAGTCCATACTTTGAGTAAAAATGATTCCTGTTTGATCTTATTTCCTCTTCCTTCTTTGCAGGGTGCTCGTGGTAACGATGGCAACACTGGTGCTGCTGGACCCCCTGTGAGTACTGATTTTTCACAAAAGCATCTCATATGTTTTTTTATAATTTTTGTGTGTTTTTTTTTATTTAGTTTCATTTTCAATGTAGCTAATTATTTTTTCTTTACTTTCTTTATTTATCTGCACAATTTCTGTGCAGATCAACCACTCAATAAAGGCTTATCTTTTTTTAAATAACCTTAATTTAAAGAGGTTTTTTTGCATTTATATAAATGTTTACACACATACTGAAATCTTAGTCATATCAAACTATTTAAAACTGCACGATGACATCATGGCCTTAGGCTATACTGAAGGATTTGATTTGATGCACTGCTCTGTAGTTTAACTTCAAAGATGTCTTTGTGGATGTCTAACGTCTCATGTCTTTATATTTCAGGGACCTACTGGACCTGCTGGTCCCCCTGGATTCCCCGGTGGTGCTGGTGCTAAGGTAAGTCTCCCAAAACATTTTTCATGATCCATAAATTTGACAAAGGTTATGCAGCTGGCTTGCGAGGTGTATCACCCTGATTCACCATTTCATTCCTAAGGAAACATAATTGCACTATTTTATGGAGTGTGTCCTGCAGACAAGGCTTGCCGTTGCAGCCATGGCAGTATTTTGACTCAATAGCTTTTCACTTCCTTTATTATCCACCTGACTACTCTCTCAATATCCAAATAAATTTAAGCCCAATCACTCCACTCAGACTGCAGCTTATGTTGGTATATTTGCAGAATCAACATCCAACATGTAACAGATACACTACGCTCTAAACCGTCAAACATTAGCCAGCAAAGGTGTTAAACTGAAAATAATTGGCCTAATACTGTGGAGCCCAGGTATCCACTGTAGCCACCAGATGGCATCAGTAGACCTCTAATGGCGCCTTACCTCCAGCCTCCCACCTTAGCCGAACTCCCCCAACCCTAAATCTAAAATTTATATGTAATATTCACTACAGCTGCGCCAAATGATCATTTTCAAAAAAGATTTATCTGCCCACTATTCCACTATTTTCTTGAGTGTCAGCAAAGTATCAAAAAATAGTAAAACTCTATGTGGTTGTCCTATCGAAAAAGGGAAAAAATACAGATATAATGATTTTTAACCAAATAACAAAACAGTTATTTATCAAAATAGTTGCTGATTAATTTTCTGTGAAATGCCCAGTTATTGCAGCTTTAATATTTAATTCATTGTGAAGTCACACACTCATGGGTTATCCGGAGGTCAGAAACTGGGTTAAAACAGGATCAAATGACTCTCTGGATATGTGCAATGAACCAGTTCAAGATTAGTCTGGTGTAGAGCTGCACAGTTAAATGCTATCATTATGCTATAATGATAAACACATTATGAAAGATTGCAATATTGCACTTGAAATACAGTAACAACATATTAAATTACATTCTGTGTGTAGGCGCTATTTAGTCTGCTGTGTGCCATGATGTTCACTCTCTGGCCAATCAGACAGAGCTATCGCAGTTAAGCAGGGTCCAACAGTAAGGACTGCCTGATGGCCTGAGCCAGTACAAAGTCTGTATGAAATAAAGCAGTGTGCACAACCCCAAAAATCTTAAATAATATATATATAGAGGTGCACAGTTGTGATGAGGATTGAGAAGCAACTCACAAATAAATTTACTTATTTAAGAAGAGATATGAGAAGATAAGATATAACTATTTATCCTGAGGGAAATTGCTGCTGTAGAAGTGTCACAAAGACAACAAACATGGCAAATGAACAGAATATCATGATAAAAATAATATTATGAATAAATCGAAAGAACAGCAAACAACAAATGGTTGCGTTTCAGCTATCATCATGCTGATGATGACTTTATAGATGAAATGCTTCTTTTATATATACATATTTTTTGTACATTGGACAAGGAAATACTATCAGCCAATTGCCCAATTGGTTCAATGCTCGAGAAAGCGAGCTGCTCTAAAATCAAAGGCGTCACATGAATAAAGACACAGGCACACTTGTTGCCTCATAGATTAATTATTCATGAGGAAGATATTGAACATTGAATACCGCGATAACGATATTATCGCAATATTCAGTGTTATCGCATATCTCCTTCGTACTGTACAGCTCATGTTTGGTGACTCTTTTCTTGCTATATTTGCGCTTAAATGCCTTCAAAATCTTAGTGCAAGCTTTATTTTGCAGAAGTGACTCCCACAGTCATTAATAAACTATGGCATCATACCACAGTTCATACAGTACTTTTGTAATGTAAACAGTCTTGGTGTTGATGTGCCAATAGGGATTATTTTTTATGATGTATAATTTATTAATAGAGAAACTTACAATATTCAAGTTGCAGATTTCTGAGATGTTGTTGCTTCCCCTCACAGGGAGAGACCGGTCCTGCTGGAGGCCGTGGAAACGATGGACCCCAGGGAGCCCGTGGTGAGCCTGGTAACCCCGGACCATCTGGACCTGCTGGAGCTGCTGTGAGTTGATACTGGATGTTTCTATGGGCATTTATTTACACATGAAAAGAAGAAAAAAATTATAAACATTATTTCCTTCGTCTCTCAACAGGGTGCCCCCGGATCTGATGGTTCCCCTGGTGCTAAGGGTTCTCCTGTAAGTATTATACTCACTGATCATGTTTGTTCTTCACTCCTGCTGCACATGAAGCGTCCTGACGCCCCGACTCTCTTCTCCCACAAAAGGGTGCTGCTGGTATTGCTGGTGCTCCTGGTTTCCCCGGTGCTCGTGGTCCTGCTGGAGCTCAGGGAGCTGTTGGTGCTCCTGGTCCCAAGGGTAACAACGTGAGTAGACCACTGATTGTGCGAATTTTTAATATCACCACAAAATCTACTTACGGCCATGAGTAAATGTGTGTGTTTCTGCCAACAGGGTGACCCCGGTTCCTCCGGTCCCAAGGGAGAGCCTGGCGCCAAGGGAGAGCCTGTAAGTTTTAAAAAAAATAATACAGGGTTCAGTGCAGATCGTTGAAAAGGCATTGATTCCATTAATCTAAAAATAAGGCCTTAGTTAGCATTAAAATTGCTCTTTCAAAAATCTTAAAAATGCTTCGAAATACAAGGTTGGATTTTTATGATTTTTTTCTGCCTTTGCATTGCAAAAGCTAAAAAAATGGGTAACTTAAACACTAAATAATTATATAAATAAAATCATCACCAAAGAGTTATATTTTATGTGACAACAAATATTTAAAAAATAAAATAAAATTCCCCTAACCTTAAGTAATTGATGTTGGTAGTTGTTTTTACTTTTACCTTCAGTATTGGCTACTACAAAATTTGTTGTAAATGTCATTCAAAGTGGCTTTAAAAAGTTTAAAGTTTAAATCCCACTTGCCTTAAGCTGCAGGAACCCTGTAACATTATTAATTTACAGTTCTGTTGGATTTTAGGAAATAAGTGTTTATAACGACCTTGCTTTTGTTTCCAGGGCCCCGTTGGAGTTCAGGGACTTCCCGGACCCTCTGGTGAGGAGGGCAAGAGAGGAGGACGTGGAGAGCCTGGTGGTGCTGGACCTCGTGGACCCCCTGGAGAGCGCGTACGTCATTCTTTTTCTCACACAAACTTCTGCAAGATACTGTAGTTGCATCAAGAACAAAAAACTTTGATCGTGTTTAAGATAACATTGGGAACAGCCATATTCATTTCACACTGTACTGAAATAACAAATAATTACCCAAATTCACTCATATTAGTTTCAGAAAACCTTCTGCACATTTACAGTACGTTAAATTCCCAGGGGGATTCACCCCCGATACGTGAGCATTTACACCACAGTTACTGACGTGGTCGGTGTCTCTGTCTGTTCCTTCAGGGCGCCCCTGGTGCTCGTGGTTTCCCTGGTGCTGATGGAGCTGCTGGTGGCAAGGTGAGTTACCCAACAAGTCCTCGACGTTTTCACACCTGACACCAGAAAACGGACATTAGCGAAGCTTTAATTCCATATGAAGGGAGTCAAAATGACCCAACTAACCAGTGGTGGAGTGTGACTAAGTACATTTATTTCCATTTTATGCAACTTCTACTCCACTACATCTTAGAGGCAAATATTGTATATATATTGTATATATTAAATATACAAAATATTGTATATTTATTTAACAGCTTTAATTACTTTTGGACATATTTAAAAAAAAAATAATTCTGTCCAGTGAAATCCATGCATCGCAATTTTTTTACTTTGATTTTGATTGTTTACGATAAATTTAACAATGAAGAATTGTTATTATTTTTAAGTCCAGGTGAAACAAAAATAAATGTGTAATGTCACACCACAGAAAAATGTGTTATTAACCACCTAGCTAAATGCAAATTAAAAAAAAAGTCGCCAGGTATATAAAATTAGGTTTCAAAATTGTACTAAAAAATGAGAAGAGAATGCTAAAGGAGCTCATAGCATTATATTATACACTGAGCAATGAGCAACTTGTTAAAATATGTTAAAAAAATTAGCAAGAAAATAGTAAAAAAGTACAAAATTAGCAAGAAATACATTTTTTTTAAAAAAAAGTACAAAATAATAATGTGTAATATATAATAATAAAAATCAAAATAATTCTTTGGAAAAAATGCTTAAAAATAATAATATCTCTGTAGCACAATTTTCAGTATATAATTATAAATATTGTTTTGTGCACAGTTTTTCTTATTTTTAATATATTTAAAAATCTATTGGTATCTTGGTATCTCTCAAGGTCCAAAGGTGAAATGTGTCTGATCACAGGACAAGAAAAGTGATGTTGATCCAAAGTTTTGAATGCCATAATCACATTAACATAAGCAGAATATTCATCGCTAATGTACCTCTAAAATAAACTCTTTAAAAGCCCTCTTGGATCAGTCAGAAAATGCATCGTCACAAAGGCAAAATCCTCCTTTTTTCTGACACCATGAAAACTTTTTAGAGATACTTTCAGGACAGCAATGCTATAAAAATATGATGATCTTACAGAATATGATCTGATCAGAATATGTATCGTGGATCGAACTACCCAACAGTTTATGAAGGGGTTAAAAGAGTAGAACCATAAACATCTAAAGCATTAAAATGCAACATTAATGCAGCAGTAATCCCAAAACAAAAGAAATAGTAAAATACTGCAGTCATTATACTTAAAATTTTACTTTTCACAGTGTGTATTAGTGCTTTTACTTACGCAAAAGTACTTCTTCCACCACTGCAGAGATATTTCAGGTCACCTTCTTGTGCAGATTTCTCCTGACTCTCTCCTGCTTGTATGACAGGGAGGCCCCGGTGAGCGTGGTGCCCCCGGCTCTCTGGGAGCTCAGGGAGCTACTGGTGAGACTGGAACCCCCGGCGCTCCCGGTGCACCTGGATCCAAGGTGAGTTCTGCAACACAGTTTTCCACAGAAACTTTCTTTAATCCTGTGCATATCTTTGCATCTGCTGTTGTCTTCATACTTACTGAATGACCCCCCCTCCGCAGGGTATGACTGGTAGCCCCGGAGCCCCCGGCCCTGACGGCAAAACTGGACCTGCTGTAAGTATGATAGTCTTCAGTAGTTGTGGCTTAAAAGCATTTATCATGATAGGAGAGATTTTTTCTCAGTATTCACCTGTCCTCTGATGATCTTTAGGGTGCTCCCGGACAAGACGGACGCGGTGGACCTGCTGGCCCTGCTGGACCCAGAGGACAGCCCGGAGTTATGGGATTCCCCGGACCCAAAGGACCTGCTGTGAGTTAACAGCTCCACTCATTTTATTTTATTTTTTTCAAAAAGAAATCAATATGACATAGTAATGCAATATTTTGGTGGCAATATTATAAATACTCTGGGCAAAGTTTCAATTTTTTATCACATAAAATATTAATTTTGCAAATACAAAAAAACATTTAGTCCACTAGATACATTTTGCTGTAATAAAAATGATTAAAATAAGATAAACAGGCTTTATCTTGTTAGATAAAACACATTGACAAAGTTTGCCTTTGGGCACAGGTGTAGATTTCTGGGGGTACACAGGGGACACACCCCGCCCAATATTTATGACCATCTGTCCACACCATGAAAGTAGCAAAGAACTTTTATTTTGATGGAATTTAAGACAATTGTACCATAAATTGCTACATATTTACAATTGAAAAAAGGTAATAAATCTTTTAACAATGTATTGCAATATATAATATCACAATATTTAATAATATTGTGTCATGACGTACTGTCAGTACCGTGATAATATCGTATTGTGGGCCCCCATCTTTGCAGTTAGAAAACGTCACTCAAATATGACATCAACAAGAAATGTAAACTTTAGTGTTCAGATTATGTTTTTAAGTCATCATAATAAAATCTAATATGAAATACTGATGCAAAATCCCTCAGACAGCAGATTCAAGTTTGGACTTTGTTCTTGTTAACAGGGTGAGAATGGAAAGCCCGGAGAGAGAGGTCCCGGTGGTGCTGCTGGCCCCGTCGTAAGTATTTGTTTTTTGTTTTTTTAAATTTTTAAATCAAACTCTACCAGAATAAAGTATATCAAAATGAAAAAGAGCATAAAATACAAGTGATAATTGTTAATGTTTTTGCTCACAGGGAGCTCCTGGCAAAGATGGTGATGTTGGTGCTCCTGGACCTTCTGGTGTTGCTGTACGTATCTTAAATTAAACTAAAATATGAGTTAAACAACAACATAAAGGTGTTTTTAAGGTTTCTCATCATTTCTCCTTCCTGTTCAGGGACCTGCTGGAGAGAAGGGAGAGCAGGGACCCGCTGGACCTCCCGGATTCCAGGTAGGTTTTTGATGTATCTCAGCATCTTGAGTGCTGTCTTTGGTTTTGTTGACATATTTCTGATTTGCGACACAATTCCACTTGTTTACACTAAACCCTTCTTCCTTGTGCAGGGACTCCCTGGACCCCAAGGTACTACTGGTGAGACTGGCAAGCCTGGTGAGCAGGTAAGAGTTGCCCAAATCCTGACTTATTTTTGCTTGTAAGGTCTCCATATATTATAGATGTTTAATTTTAGTGTAAAATCAAACTGCTGAACATGAAATTATGTAAATTTAAAAGTATTTCTAGGTTTCAAGATTTCTGTTTTCTTGTCCTAAATTTAATTTCCTCTCTCTTTTGTTCAGGGTGCCCCTGGTGAGGGTGGACCCCCTGGCCCAGCTGGCCCAAGAGTGAGTACATCCTGCATTTCAGAAGCCTTCGT
Source organism: Plectropomus leopardus (assembly GCF_008729295.1). Lineage (NCBI taxonomy): Eukaryota > Metazoa > Chordata > Actinopteri > Perciformes > Serranidae > Plectropomus > Plectropomus leopardus. The sequence goes on from NC_056481.1 coordinate 5,864,610, forward strand.
TCATCAAAAGTTCACACTGTTTACCTCTGGACTTTGGCTGAAGCAGTCCTGACCCATGTGTCCCTTCTCTCCTTTAGGGAGACAGAGGTTTCCCTGGCGAGCGCGGTGGTAACGGAATTGCTGGCCCAACTGGTCCCCGTGGTTCCCCCGGCCCCGCTGGTAACGATGGAGCCAAGGTATGTTGAAAAAACAACTTCTAAAACGTGGAGAAATTGTCAAACAGCTCCTGAAATGACAATCATAATGCCAACAAAAATCAGCTACCAACAAGCACCAACATGTAACAGGCAAATGAATATGAACTCAACACCATAGTAGACAGGATTAATCCGTTAAAGTTTTTACACCTTAGGAAAGTTCATATTTTACATGAAGATAATGGGAAACCTTTTATTTATAAGACTTCCTAGAGGAGTCATTTTTGTCATTTCTATTTTAAATGACAGCATGTTGTCTTTAACCGTTTAGTCTTTAGTCTGGGGTTTAGAACTTTTTAATTTCACAAATCTTCAGTAAGAAAATATGTTTAATGTCATTATGTCGAAATAAGGTTCTGTACTCATGATGAGGTCTACTTTACTGATATCATTTCTTGGGTAATATTTTCTTGTATGAGTTATTCACATATGCTGAAACCATAAGCGGAGATATCAGAGGGGACGCGGGGGACATGCCCCCTTAAATATTTACAACATGTGCAATAAAAACATGAAAGTAGCACTTTGATACACCATAAACAGATGCTGAAAAGGCACAAATTTGTGCATAAAATATCATCAAAATTCAGGACATTAAGTGTTTGATGCTTGAAATTTCTGGCAGAGGACCCCTAATGTTTAAACAAAACCTGCACCTTTAATGTGTCAGCTGATCGATGACATCATTACATGTGGTCCATCTGGTTTGCTTGCTTTAGGATATGAAACACTTCAAATATCCACATTCATACACATTTATAGCTGAGATAGTCAGAAAAACAAATTGTCTATTATAGAGAAATGTATCACCTGATATGAGAATAGAAGACTTTTTCCTTTTTGTTGATTTTGCTAATCACACACATGCGCACTCTCCTCGTTGCCAAGTGATCATCCATTTACATTTAAAGGATATATTTACTGTGTTCAACCCAGACTGTATTAAAATGTTGCTTTCCGTGAGTTACAGTTATGAATAGCGGTTTAACTTTCGAGTAACCAACCAATCTGCTGCAAGTTCAACTTCAGTCTGATAGAGTGGTTGTTGAGGCTTTTTTGGAAGAGGGGCAAAGGGCAGTGAAAAAACACAAGTTAGAGAAGTACTACACCTACATGGGAGTAGGCAGAAATTGGTATACAGATAAAACAAAGAAGAAAAAAATCCGGTACAACAGTATTCTTGCTGAGCGCGATTATTGGGAGCACACGTGTGTATGTTTAAACATTAAACATTAAAAAAAATAAATAAATAAATTCTTTTCCAGTGACCATCCATTGCACTGTGAGGCATCTAAAGAAAATCAGATTTTTTTTCAAGACATCCTTTGTTTTGCTTTCCTCCATGGTTCTCCATATAGAGACAGGTGACAATTTTAAGGAAAAATACCAGAACAAACATAATGGAGAAACATAATAAATGCAGATGCTTCTCCACTGCAGGCGCACCGCACGGTGCAAATAAACATTTGACATCAAGTCATCCGCTGTGGCATATGGAGGGGGGCACAGGGGAAAAACACCGCCTTGATATTTATAACATGACAAAAAGGTGCATAAAAATTCACAAGAATGCAAGAAGTGTTTGCTGCTCCAACCAGCCAATCACCACTGCTCTGTGGCACGTATAAAACTACTCAACAGGACCAGTTAATTCTGATTTAATAGACTTTAAAAGAGGGTTTATTGTTGTGGCCCTGATGACAGAACTTACATCCTGTAGTGTTTTAACAGGAGCTGAAGTGACATCTGTATTTAGATCTTTGGGAAAAACATCAGTAAACAGGGCTGGAAATGGAAGTCGACAGTGCACATTTAGTGACGTCAGTGCTTGTGCATTAGTGCAATACGTAGGACAAATTAAGAATGTCAATGCAGGACATGATCAGACTGTTACATGGAGACGGGTATTATATAGTGGGGTTACAGCACATAAACACATTACTATAAAGATTAGTGAACTTTTGAGAGGTTTACAGAGATTACTCATCCTGCACCATATTCTCGCCAATGGGAGAGTGCATACTTGGCGTGCATCAAGAGAACACTACAAACCCAAATCTAAAAGAAAACAATATATTATGATTGAATGCACATACAGACATTGAGGCGAACACTAATTGATTATAGCTTTTAATAAGGTCTGGGTTAAAAAACAGAACTGTCAATCCTTTAGATCTGTCATCTTGACTGAGAAACTGTATGCACATTTACCTAAAATTGTTGCACATTTCAGTGCATTGTTTCACTTGCAGCTGATTGATTATTATCAATAACTAATAATACAGTGTGTGTGTGTGTGCAGGGAGAGCCTGGTGCTGCTGGTGCCCCCGGTGGTATTGGAGCCCCCGGTATGCAGGGAATGCCTGGTGAGCGCGGAGCTTCTGGACTCCCCGGAGCCAAGGGAGAGAGAGTAAGTATCTCACCTGTCTCTGTGAAAATCTATGATTTAAGTTCACTTTTTCCCCCTTATTGGCGTTAAAATTTTGACCATGACAAAAGCACTTATTGTAATATTTTTTAGAAAATAAGGGAGGGAAAATAATTTCTTTAATTACACAAGCAGGTTTTATTTCTTTCATTTAAATGTTTTGTCAAATATTTAGGCAATTTAAGAAAGGGGAGCAGATGCTTTTCTTAACTTACAAGTTAAAATCAAACATATCTTGAATGCCCAAATTTTGTGGGATGCCACAGCAATGACGCAAATATGAAAAAAACAAAATTGTACCTCAACAATGCCATAAAGTTGCATTAAATTTTGTAATCAATCAGCTAAATATAAACTAGCAATTTGGGCAACTAAGTAAGGATGTGTAAACTATTTTAATATCATAATATGACATGAGTTTAATGCACTTTATCTCCTCAGGGTGATGCTGGAGTCAAGGGAGCTGATGGCGGCCCTGGAAAGGATGGCGCACGTGGTCTGACTGGTGCTATTGGTCTGCCTGGACCCCCTGGTGCTCAGGGTGAGAAGGTGAGACTGGGTTTTAACCCATGAGGATCAGTAGTTTCATGACCTCTGCTGGGTTGCTTTTTTGCAATCACATGATTATCTCGAATAGTAACAGCTCTATTTTTATGAACTTTATGTCTGGATTTTTGCTCAACATTGATTCCTTGGCATAGTATTTTTGCGGTAACACTCACGAAATAACTGCTGACCCGTTCGTCTTCTCCACTTCTGGTTTTAGGGTGAGGCTGGTGCCATTGGTGTTGCTGGACCCACTGGTCCTCGTGGTGCCCCTGTAAGTACGCCTACAAACACAAGATATACTTTTTTTTACTCTTTGTATCTTAAGCAAATCATATGCAGAATAACATGTCGTATTTTCAATTAAAACTTCTCTTAATAACCTCGACAGGGCGAGCGTGGAGAGACTGGACCTGCTGGACCTGCTGGATTCGCTGGACCTCCTGTAAGAATTAGATTTTATGCCATTTTCTGTAAATGCTTTCAACGATGCAGCACTATTTAGGATTAAGCTGACACATGAATGTGTTGAACCGTTTCTCCCCTTTCCCATCAACCTCAGGGTGCTGATGGTCAGCCTGGTGCCAAGGGAGAGACTGGTGACACCGGACCCAAGGGAGACGCTGGTGCTCCTGGACCCGGTGGACCTGTTGGAGGTGCTGGTCCTCAGGTGGGCCGCTGATGCACACTGTAGAATAATTGTGGAAAACACTCAATGCAGTTAACTTCACTACTGTAACAATATTTTCGTTTCATTATTGATGGCAAAGAGAATTAATCAGGAATTTTATGAATAGAAATCTTTGCATATGGACAAATTTATTCCCATTTTGCTAAAATCTTTTTGTTAATTTGTAATTGTGCTTAATTTTTCCGTCAACAGGGACCTGCTGGACCCACTGGACCCAAAGGTGCTCGCGGTGGTGCTGGACCTCCTGTAAGTATCTCATCAACATGTGAGATTTTTAACAAGTAAGACCACATAGGTTCCTGCTGGGGATGAGCATTATTTTATTGTTCCAGCACTCTCATTAACCCTTTGGTACCTGAGCAAACTGATTTATTTAGAGAAAAAAAAAAGTGGGGAAAAAAGACCAATTTGGTACAAATGTCCCGCAAATGTCAATAACTCAGTAAAATGTTACAAGAAACTGACTTGAAGAGGAATGGGGAGATATTTTTTAAAAATATTTTTTAAATATTTTAAAAAGTAGGAAAAACTAGGTTTTTTATAACCCCTAAACCAATTTGCCCAGGTTTCAAAGGGTTACATCATTATTGAGTAATCCCACAAAACAAATAAGACATAAGAAAACATAAGATTGGGGTCTTAAATGAATGCCAAAGACAAAATGCGGGTAGTGGTTAGAGTCAGCCTACCCTTCTGTGCTGTGCAGAGTATAGAGATTGGCTTTGATTCGCAGGTTTAATGTTACGTGCACTGAACATTAATTTTGTTTATTTTGTCAAAATACTTCCAAATACTTATGTTTTGGCCTCCATTCAAGTTAGATCGAGTGATGTCTGATTGAAAACGTTATCTATGGCTGCGCAAATCTACAGATACACAATGATAGCAGTTACATCACTGCGTCCCGTACAAAGAAGTTAATTTCTAGATAGACACAGGTTCAATTTACATTGATACATGTGCTTTTCCACAAAGTTAAAAAAGAGATTACTCTATATGGTGAACGAATACTGAAATCCAGATTGAGTACTCGAGTATTTATAGCCCATCCATAGTTCCTACCCTCTAATACAAACCACAGGAGCGTCTCCAAAATTAGCACCCGAACCAGTGGCAGCAGATCAGCACAAAAACAACACATATGACTATTAACAGGCACAATTTTAAACATTTAGTTTACATTGTTAAAGTGTCACAGTTTTGTAGGCAACAAAACTACTTTGATTAGGGATGATAAAAGATAATAGTTTTTAGTTCCAATAAATGCATTTGTTACCAGGCTTGAAAATGACCTGTTACTTAAACTACTAACTTAAAAGAAAAAACACTTTGAGCGTCTATTTCAAAGTTGGTGCGCAGGAGAAGGACAAGCAGAAAGCAACTTGCAGACAAACTCCTTGTCTAACTTGCAAAACTAATGATTTTAGTCCAATGTTTTGGTAACTAGACCTTCATTATGCAGACTGAAACACTGCTAAAAACAATTATTTTTGCAGGGTGGGGCTTTGTCTCCAAGTTAATAACACTGACTTTTTGTTTCACGTGGGTCACAAACAGCAGTCTCCTGGGTCAAAGTCCTATGTTTGTTTGACCCATCGATCCTGACCCTCTCTGTACGTGGACTTTGTCGCTCTTTATACCACACCACCTGTCTTCCTCCTTTGCTCTCGTTATAATAACTTTGGTCCTAAAAATAATCCTAAATATTGGTGGTAATAAGCTGCTCTTACAAACGACCTATGGTGTCGTTTTTTGGGTTGTTTGTTTTAAACTTAATGTGTCTCTCTGTGTGCGTGTGTAGGGTGCTACTGGTTTCCCCGGACCCGCTGGAAGAGTTGGACCCCCTGGCCCTGCTGTAAGTTTCTCCACATAACCACAGTCTGATATTTAGTCCGTTTGTGTATCAATTTCATTCACTGACTTGAATCCTCTGCATGTCTCCAGGGAGCTGCTGGACCCCCTGGACCCATCGGACCTATCGGCAAAGATGGCGCAAGAGGAGGTCGTGGTGAGACCGGTCCCGCTGGTCGCCCTGGTGAGGCTGGTGCCGCTGGAGCCCCAGGACCTGGCGGAGACAAGGGATCTCCTGGCGCTGATGGTGCCCCTGTGAGTGCTCCAGAGTTTTTTCTTGCAGCTTAAATGATCTCTTTTGAACTGTGAGCCTGCTAACTGAGCTGTTCTGTGCAGGGTGCCGCTGGTATCCCCGGACCCCAAGGTATTGCTGGACAGCGTGGTATTGTAGGTCTCCCTGGACAGCGTGGAGAGCGTGGTTACGCTGGTCTCTCTGGACCTGCTGTGAGTATTCGCCATGATCTCCTTTGTGTTTATCCCTTTGAGACCTAAGCAAATGAATTTCTTTCAAAAACATGGGAAGAAGGCAATGAGCAGCTTAGGAGGAAATTACCAAAAAAAAGGCCAGGAAATTAGAAAATTACCTGAAAATTAGCACAAAAAATAAAGTACAAAACAAACAAGGAAATTACTTCATAATTTAAAATATGCAATTATGCTAATTATAAATGTAGTTATTGTTTAGTTTTAGTTATAGTAAAGCTTTTTTTCTTTTTTCCCTAGACATTTTTCCCAAGCTTTGTCTAAAAATACTTTTCTTAATCTACTAATTTCTTGTAATTTGTGAAACATTTCTTGCCAAGTCAGCTCATTGCCTTTTTTCCATGTTAAAAGAAAAAAATATTAAAAGAACCAATTTGCTGCAGGCTCAAAGGTTTTAATATTTGTTTAAGGCGTCTCAAGGCGGCACAAGAAAACTGATGTCGATCCATGTTTCAGAGGATTAAGGACAGGACAGTATTGTACAAATGAACACAAATCACAGAACTGACCTCTCGTGTTTTTCTTTAGGGTGAGCCTGGAAAGCAGGGACCTTCTGGACCTGTTGGTGAGCGTGGACCCCCCGGACCTGCTGGACCCCCTGGACTGTCTGGTGCTCCCGGAGAGGCTGGTCGTGAGGTGTGACACCTGTAACATACTTCACACGCACTGCATTTATCAGCTATTGTTGATAAAATTTCTGATCAACCGTTCTTGCTGCTCTTCCACAGGGATCCACCGGTCACGATGGTGCTCCTGGTCGCGACGGAGCTCCTGGCCCCAAGGTAAGCCTCCTCCACTGGATTCCTGTCCATCGAGCCTCAAATAATATGTAAAAACTTCTAGCATCATCTCACTGGATGTTTGCCCCCCATAGGGAGACCGTGGTGAGGCTGGTATGGCTGGACCCCCAGGACCCCCTGGTGCTCCTGGAGCCCCTGGTGTTGTTGGCCCCTCTGGCAAGACTGGTGACCGTGGAGAGGCTGTGAGTCCACCTTCCTGCTTGTTTTAAAAAATGTGAGAAAATATGTTACCTCGCTCTACAGCTATGATTTTTCAACTCTCTCTTTCCTTCAGGGTGCTGCTGGCTCTGCCGGTCCCGCTGGCCCTGCTGGTGTCCGTGGTCCTGCTGTAAGTTCATTATTACATCAAATAAAGATCGTTTTTGGGGATATCGATCCAGTCTGGTTGACTGATGACATGTTGCTGTCCTTTAGGGCCCTGCTGGTGCAAAGGGAGACAGAGGAGAGGCTGGTGAGGCTGGAGACAGAGGACACAAGGGACACAGAGGATTCTCTGGCATGCAGGGTCTGCCCGGACCTGCTGTAAGTTTCAAAAGTGATTGAGAAGCAAGCAAACGTACATTAGGCAGTGTCAGCATTATTTATTAAATACATAATGTATAATATTTGTATTATTTTGGCCTCCAGGGATCTGCTGGAGAGAGAGGACCCGCTGGTGCTTCTGGACCTGCTGGACCAAGAGTAAGGACATCTGTCTTACAAGCAGTTATTCACCCAAAATTAAATTTAGTTTGTCTTCTGCAGCACTCTCAAAAAAAATGGTAAACACCCTCCCCAAATAACAGTAGTGTAGAGCCTGCTGTAGAACATAATGAAAATGTCGGCAAGAGTACATATGTCATAATTATTGGCAAATTTACTCAATTCCAAATACTGTATTTGTCCCTCAAGAGGTAATTCGAGACAAGTGAGCCTGCAAACAGCAATGCACAACCATTTATACACAAAGAAATCTAAAATTACAAATTTGAAAATTAGTTAGAATGATAGATGCGAGAATTAAAAGCAAAAATATAACAGGTGTAAAGGTTAACATCAAAAGTGCAGTTAACAGTTATACACATGGACATAACAAGCACAAATTCTTCTTCTTTAGACAAAAACTTATTTTTTGTGGGGGGGCGGCGTTGATGTTGACCTTTAATAGGCTGGGAAAAAATAAACATACATTGTAGGGGAACACTCATTTTTAAAATATAAATCTTAATTCTTTTTAATTTAGAAGGAAGCTTATCTGTGATAGTTGAGACACACCTGACCACAATATTATTTAATGAATTTATCCAAAAAAATGAAATCCAAAATGAAACATTTACCCACACTTGAGCAGCATTCCCACCTTTATTTGAAAACAAGGAAGTGAGACAGGAGTCCTTAGGGTATAGCTGACCTCCCTAATGCCTGACTAAAATATATTTTTTAGAGATCTGACAAAATTTGGATTATATTATATGGATTATATTTACTTCATATATAAAAGTCCTTTAAAAATAATGTTTTACTCCAAAAACAGAATTAGTGTGTTGTTAGGTTACCATTTTTAAGGCTTCTTTTGGTAGGACATGATTTGTCCAAATGCTGAAGAATATGTGCTGAACTGGCATTTGCTCCATAGGGATCTGCTGGATCTAGCGGCTCCCCTGGTAAGGATGGCATGAACGGTCTGCCCGGACCCATCGGACCCCCTGGACCTCGTGGTCGCAATGGAGAGATGGGACCTGCTGTAAGTTGCACTACGATCTTTGTGTTAACTAAATACTTGCACATTTAGACACTTTGAGTGTGTCTGAAGTTTGTAAACTCCCTGGTGTCTCCAAACAGGGTCCTCCTGGACCTCCTGGACCCGCTGGACCCCCTGGAGCTCCCGGCAGTGGATTCGACTTCGTCAGCCAGCCTATTCAGGAGAAGGCACCCGATCCCTACCGTGGCGGCCACTACCGTGCTGATGACCCCTCTGTTACCCGCGATCGTGACATGGAGGTCGACACCACCCTCAAGACCCTGACTCAGAAGGTTGAGAAGATCCGCAGCCCCGACGGTACCCAGAAGAGCCCCGTCCGCATGTGCCGCGACCTGAAGATGAGCCACCCTGAGTGGAAGAGCGGTGAGTGCAGATCAGAGATGCAGCTTGCAGATAAAGTTTAAAGATGAGCTCAGGCTTAAACTGTTTGTGTTCCTCCGTTTCAGGCATGTACTGGGTTGACCCCAACCAGGGATCCTCTCTGGATGCCATCAAGGTCCACTGCGACATGGAGACTGGCGAGACCTGCGTCTCACCCAGCAAGACTAGCGTCCCCATGAAGAACTGGTACCGCAGCAAGAACGCCAGAGATAAGAAGCACGTCTGGTTCAGCGAGTCCATGACCGGTGGATACCAGGTGAGAAAACGTTCTTATGCTTAAATTCGTCCTCATGACGTGTTAGACTGTATAATAACCGATGCACCCTTATCCTTCCTCCGCTGCGCAGTTCCAGTATGGCACTGATGGAGCTGATGCCGAGGATGTCAGCATCCAGATGGCCTTCATGCGCCTGATGTCCAACCAGGCCTCTCAGAACATCACATACCACTGCAAGAACAGCATCGCCTACATGGATGCCTCCACCGGCAACCTGAAGAAGGCCCTGCTTCTCGGGGGATCCAACGACGTCGAGATCAGAGCCGAGGGCAACAGCCGCTTCACATACAGCGTCAGCGAGGATGGCTGCACGGTGAGTCCAGAACCTTAGAGAGAAATAGCTAAAATCATCCTTTAAAGTGCAAAATTTGGATTGTGCAAAAGCATGGGAGTAGATTTCAGGGGGTGCAGGGGACATGCCCTCTTAATATTTAGAAAATGTGCATTTGTCCCTTATTTATCTCCTATATATAACATAATGCCTAGGAGATGTTGTTCAAATGAAACCTTTGCCCTTGTGCACATGTAAACAACTCCATTTTTTGTGGACAATGTTGACCAAACTATAAGTCTTCTTATATGTAGAAGATAATATGTATGGAGATATTCTTCACACAAAACCTTTGTGCACAGTCAACTTCTTGAGCAGTTTCTTACCTTTTTTCCTTTTTGTTCCTCTCCACAGTCACACACTGGCGCATGGGGCAAGACAGTCATCGACTACAAGACATCAAAAACATCCCGCCTGCCCATCATTGACATTGCTCCTATGGATGTTGGTGCACCTGATCAGGAATTTGGCGTCGAAGTTGGCCCCGTTTGCTTCTTGTAAAAAAGAAAGAAATATGGACATGACATTGTTGTTTTTTTTCTAGCAGTCATCTCTAAATCCTTTTTTCTATGCATTCAAAACTCATTCGGCTGCCATTGGTCCACATGCTTAAAAAAACCACTCAACTGAAGACGATGTTTGCGTTTTGCCAATCATGAGAAGTTTTTCGGGACTGCTACTTCAACCACAAGGACACTTTAAAAAGAATCTTTTGTTTCCACTGGCAACAAGAATATAATATATACTTGTGTAAAATTTTCCCCTGGAGATTGAGAAAGAAAAAAAAAAAGATCAACACACACGAAATGAAACACAGGTGACTTTTGCCATTTTCTACCACTGCGGAAGGACATTGAAAACAACAAGTGATGTGTACCATTTTTCTGGTGTTAAATAAATTGTAAAAAGTGTGAAGTGTCTTCTTGTTCTAAATTCTTGAAAGAAAAAAAACACCTGCTCAGACAAAAACCAGCAAAAGAGCAAAAACAAAGAAGCTCACCTTCATATGTAGATGGCTACCTCATAACAAGAAGTCACCCCAGTTTTTTTTTCTTAAATGAAAAGGGTATATTTTACACGAGTCTATGTGGGGCAATCAGAAACATTCAAAGGTGCTATTACCATTACGATGAGGTCCAGTTATTGGTGTTTGATGGTGAAACTCTCACTGTCATACTGTAATTATTGCCACTAATGCCTGCAGAACCTTTGGTGCTACTAAATTGACTCTTGTTGTCTTCGCAGTGCAATTGTTTTCTTCTTGAGTGTTCTGAAAAGGTGATCACTGCAGATGTAATGCATGCAATCATGTCTTTGTAGATAAAAACCAAAAGCAAGTGACTCTGGTTCAATATCATTTCCCTGCACATTTGTTCAGTGTTCCCTCTGTCTGTTTGCCCCCCTGTGGAAAACTCCTCTTCACTAAAAAAGAAAAAAACAGCACACATCTCCCACCCTGTTGTTTATGTTGTTTTTGTTGATGTCTTTCGCGAAGGGTTTCTTAAAAAAGAATTTGAAGCGGACCCACTTTCATGGTTTAAAAGAGAGATTCTGTACTTATTTTGTACATGTATAATAAATTGAGATGTTTTTAATTATTTTTGGGTGCTGAAATAAAGCATGTGAAGTGGTCTACTCAGTGGCTGAGTTTTCACTGTCCTGTTTTGCAACTGTTGTGAAACTGAAATCAGGTGTTAGGACAGAAATGCTCCATACACTGATGCTGCACTGCACATTTTCAAAAAGACAGAGCGACAGAGCAGGGGACCATACATGTTACACCGAAACAGAGGTCAAAGGTTCAGGGATCAACTGTTCCACAGCAGTTGCACTGAGTACATTTCTGTTAAGCAGCAGTGAAAACAAGGCCAATATCCAATAATCCAACCTGGCTTTTTTTCAGCAATATACACAATATCTCTTTTTTTGATAATTAAATCTTTCAGAAATCTGACCTAAACTGACAGAATAATCAAATGTTAATTAGACATGCGTTGATTGCGGTTTTTAAGTCACTTGTCTTGCTGTTTTATCCAACAAGCACTTAAAAATAGGGAACTGTATTTGCATGATAATGACGTTTGTGTGTGGAAGATGTGTTGGACCTGATGAACTCCTCAATCTGATGATGACCAGCGACCTCTTCTGGATCACAAGTGCAACAACAAATAACTCAAAAGGATGGGAAAAATGCTGCTACACTGCTCTCTGGTGGTTTGACATTTTCAGGGTTCACTTTCAGTTTCTGGGTTCTGAGAGGCAACGTTGGACAAGTTTTTCTCATATGTAGGAGATATTATCTCCTTTGTAGATAATAGGAGGTATTAACTCCTGTGTCTGATATCAAAGCTGATAATTTGTCATTCTGCTTGTCTCCATTTTATATAAAACGGTCTTGGGCAAACTTTTTGCTTTTTGACCTCTTCATGACACACCTCCAGAGTTTATCTCATATGTAGGGGATTATTATTTCCTAAGTAGGAGATAATGTAATTTCAGCAGATGATATGTCGTTCTACTTGTTTCCATTTTATGTAGACCAGATTTTAAAAAGCTTTTTGCCCCTCTGCATGAGACAATGGCAATGTTTTTCTCATATCATTCTGCTCATTTTTGTTTTATTTTGACCATTCTTTTACAAAATTTTTGTCCTATGATCCCCTCACGAGACAATGCCAAAGTTTATCTATGTAGAAGATATTATGTCAGACCTAGAAGATAAACTAAAATAAATAAATAAAAGATCACCTTGCCTCTCAGGGCTTCTGTACTTCCATATAACACCAAAAGCAGAAAATGTAAATGATGTCGCCCCCTGAGACACGACTGGACCATCATACACCTGTAGAGGAAGTGCCAATGTGACAGAACAGCAGCTCCTCACCATTTTCTCCTGTGCAGTGATACGGTTGGCGGGTTTCATTCAGCAGAAAGAAAACAGTTCATACCTGAAAATGGTTGGGGAAAAGGCAGATCCACACCAAAACAATCTAGACTGATAAATAGCACGACAGGTAAGAGCTGAAATATGTATTTTTGATATATATATCAAAAATATATATAGAAAAAGTGCTTTATAAATAAATCTGATATAGAAATTATTCAATCAATTCATTTTTATACTTTTTAGAGGTCTGAAGAGGTAAATTTAGCACAATAAACCATCAAAAATTAGGAAAACATACTATGTTAGGTAAGAAAAAAATATACTTTAACTTAATTTCCTACCTTCTTAATCAGCTGGCAACCCCACAGATTTATCTTTCAACCCCTTGGAGGTCCTGACCACCGGCTGGGAACCACTGTGATGGAAGAATACATAGAGGGAATGAAAATGTGACAACAACTTTAATATTTCTGGATTTCTGTTCATGTATATGCATTGATCCAATGAAAAAACGACATAGATAGACGATATCTTTACATGTTTTAGCTGTAGTAGATGCATGAATGCCAAACCTTTGCACTGCCAACTTTTTCTCGAAACCAAGACATAGATCCATGTGGTACCTGCTTTAAGATATCTTTGATAAGTTCAGCTTTGCTGATGGCCACGACAATGAAGAATGCAGCTTTTGATATTTTTTATTGATAGTGAACGGAGGTGGAATACAGAAAATCACAAACAGCAAATAACAATTTGACAAACTACACACTTTTTAAATGTATTTCAATGGCACCTAAAGAAGAAAAAATATATATTTTCACACTGCAAATACAGAACCAAAGACTGTCTGAATCTCGCTCAGTTTATCAGACACTTTATCCATCGCTGTTCTCATTTCCTGCAAAAACAAACAACATGATGAGTCTGTGTTCTTGGAAACATCTCAAATAATCCACGAAAAAACACAGAAGCCTAAATATAGCGCAGAATGAATACAGTGTTGGTAGAGCAAGTCCCATGAGTGGGTTTACCTGGGCAGTGTGTCGCTGTAAGGATCACTACAAAAACAGGGAAAAAAAACTAAGAATGACTTCTCAGCAGAAAAATGAGGCATCAACTGAAGTTACATAATAGGCGTATTAATAGAAGTAGGATGATGGTAATGGCAGTAATAGCAGACATGTGAATACGTTAAGAGTCAGTGGGAGGGGTTCTTACTGCTGGGCCATGATGAGGGGGATGTTCGGGCTTTCGGACTGCAGCGGCGGAGCTGTGTCTCCAGTCCGGCTGTTGTACATGGGCAGTGTGGACAGAGGTGCAGGAGCGCGGCGGTTTGCAGCCATGTGCCTCAGCTCATCGGAGTTGTCGTGAATGGTGTGGTGGTGGTACAGCTGAATACTGCAAGGAAAAGAAAAAATAGTGCAGTCATCGATGCGAAAACGCCGGTATCTTCACCTTTTAACACCTGGGCTGCCACCAGTTTTCTTGTGCTACAATCAAATGCTTTTCACCTCTGAAAGCTGAGCAAATTTGTTTGATTTACTTTAAAAATATGAAAAAAAAAACAGAAACATAATGACCGACTTGAGAGAAATGTGTGGTAAACTGCAAAAAATAGTAAATGGTGATAAGAAAATGATCTAAAATTAGCTGGGGGGAGGTGGGGCTATAAGATATTATTAAAAAATGGGGGAAAATTTCCAGAAAACTATATTTATAATTGTCTTGATTATCTATCTATCTATCTATCTATCTATCTATCTATCTATAGAGAGAGAGAGAGAGAGACAGAGATGGATAAAGCTTTTAATCATGTTCCTGCTTGAAATTTTTTTTAATAAAATTAAAAAGTAAAAAAAAGAAACAGACAAAAAAAATGCTGGTATCAGCATCAATCAGAGAAAAGTGAACAACTGTACTTACTGATTTGTTCTTGCATTCCTTTTCGCACTATGAAAAACAAGAAAAATGTATCAGTGTTTATTAAGATCAATCAAAAGACGACATGTTTGCTTAAAGGGTCAGTTCAGCCGTATCACAGAAATGTGTATATTCCCTCTTATCCCTAGTAGAGTCCCTCGTTCAGTGGCTGAATAAAACTCCACAATGTGGGGAAAATGTTTTATAATTTTGTGAACTGATCCTTTATCACAATAACATTGTAGATTTATTTGGCCAAAAAATTAAAATAAAAAATAAAGAGATGCATACACTCCCTCCCGTCTGCCAAACATGATGTAGGCCAGCAGGATACACAGGATGATGGCGAGGATCAGGGGCACGATCACCGTCACGATGTAGTCTGGGAAATAGTCTCTGCTCGGGGGAGACTCGGGAGGGTCGAACTCGCCTCCTTCTTCCAGGATCCCCGAGCCCATCGTGGGAGGAGGGAGAGTCGGCTCCTTCTGTGTCAGGTCAAACTGAAGGGAAAAACAAAGACACAAAGATGGTGAGATGGTGAGTTTACGAGAATGAAACTGGTGCAAGGTCACAGCGACTTTCGACCACCGAATTCTAATCAGATCATCACTGAGTCCAATCGTTCATTTATGCCAAATTTGAAGAAAATCCCTCAAGGCATTCTTGAGTTATCACGTTCAAAAGAAAGAGACGGACTACCCAAAAAACAAAATGTCATGTATGTCATGACACAACACGGCATTCCCTGTGCACATTTATCATTTTTTTATCCGTAAAGAATTCACAGGTGTGTATTTTCAGGCCTCACCAGCTCCGTCTTGCACCAGGTGATACAGTTGCTGGGAATGGTGCAGAAGTTGCATCCTCTGGGAGCCTTGACTTTGCCCCCTGCTCTGCACTGCCTCTGATGCTCTGGTGTCGACACCCTCAGGAGACAATCTGAGAACTGCTGCTGCGAGCCCGCCTTCACATACACACTGACACACATCTCATGAGCACACAGTTACTCTGAAGACAAAACTTACAGTGTCTCAAATCTCTTTGCTTTTACCCTTCAAAGTGTCCTGCAAGAGGGAGGGGGACTCTGCCGCCGCGGTCCAGGGCGTTGGTGATGTTGACGATTTCCAACTCCTCCGTGTCCCACAGCTTCTGTATGTCCTGCTTTATCTCGTCCTGAACAGAAGAGGGCAGCACCCTCTCAATCTCCCGCAGCCCGATGAAGAACTCGGCCTGATAGGGCAGCATCTCCTCTGTGAGCGACAGCAGTGATGTTAACCATTTCTTCAGACATGATTGCACGTCTTCATTTTATTGTCTCATGCAAACCTGCGGTGATTTTGATCACGAGGATCTGTCTGGTTGCTTCATAGCTCCGTTTGTTGATGGCGTAGATCTGCCAGAAAAAGGAGCTCATTCTGTTAGTTTCCACATTATTAAACTGTTTATTTGTCATTTTTGGAGCATTCAGCATTTGCTCGCAATTTCCTGTATTTCCAAGAATCCATGAATACCGGAGTATGTTTTATTTACAGTAACATGTCATTATTTATATATCATGTGGGGACAAGCTTAGAAAACCTAATAATTATTTATGTCCGTAGACCATAAAACAGGTTTAAAACTTTAAATTATTCATATTTTTAGTGATTTACAGGCATACATTGGCATTCAATGGAAAAAGCAAACTGTTATTGTAAATGGACTGTCTTAGTTATATGTTTTTGTATAAAATGTGAAACTATATTTTTTATGTAATAATATTTGTACATTTCTATAGGTATCAGTGTCATTTTTCATGTATTTTGGGGGTTTTTTGTACTTAATAAATTGAAAAACTGAGAAGATTTTAATTAGATTTTAGATAAGTTTCTATTTTTTATAAATATATGGGGAGGTATATTTGATCATGGGGGGGGGGCGTTGTCCACCCTAGTATATATTTGAATTACTGCTTTCTTATAAATTGAGAAAATGAGAAGACTAACAGCTGTTTGTGCTGGTGAAAAAGATACCATGCATATGGTGTAAAAAAAATTTAAAAAGTGCTGAGCAGAGACAAAAATAAATGCACAGCATGCAAAAATGAATCAGAAACAACCAGGACTGTAAAGACTTGTACTTTGTTAATATTTTGGAGTGTAATCTTCCAGCATGTGTTACAGCTATAATATATTCTGTTTCATCAAGATAAAAGTGCCACTTTCTTCACAGACACGTTTCTTCCTTCTGGTTCGACAGCTGCAGTGAAAACCCCCAAGCTTTTGTCTCTGAGGGTCTGACAGCAAACCTGACATTTACTACCGATGTGACAGATAGCTGCATTTTTCAGATTTTTCTCCTCTGGATTCTTATCTGTTTGGCCCATTGTGCACAGGGACAGAAAAATATAAGAATATGCACAGCAAACCAGAAATGCCGCGTTAAAGATACAGACAGTTTAAATGATGACTTCATACCTCAATTATACTTTTTCCTTCAGATGTTGGCGTGCCGTACAGGAAGCCATTATCGTAGGGGTGCCTTTGGGTGAAGCGCAGCCACTCTGGGAGGTCTGGAAAATTCTGGCGGTTGCACTTAAAAATCATGGGGTCATCGTACAAGCGACCAGCTTCATAACACAAAAAAGGAGGAGCAGAGGGTTAGACACACGCAATAACACATCCTTTACTTGTAATCTTTTGTTTAACACCTTTTTGAAACCTGTGCATATCGGCTTGATTAAATTAATAATCATGAGAAAATAAATTAGCAGTAAAAAAGGAAAACGGAAGTTAAAAACAAACAAACAAACCAACAAAAAATCTTCTAAATATCTGCAAATTTTGCTAAATTTTTGCAAATTGCAATCTGACAAAGTTGCAGTTTTCCCATATTGTTCAAAGAAATAAAACCAATTAGTTCAAAGATTTACATACTTATGAAACACATCTGACAGCAGTATATGAAAAGTGTTGTCAATCCAGGTTTTCAAGGCTTACTAATGACAAAAAAAGTGATTTAATACGATTCTTACCGTAGAGTTTTGACAAAGGTTCAAAGTCATTCTGGAAAGTCTCTCTCAGCAGCTCGTATGTAAATAGCCTCCCCACAGGAATGGTCACTTTGATTTCTGCATTGGCCCCGAACAAACTGACAGCACAAACTGTGGGGAAGTTAAAAGAAAACACCAAAAGATTTACCTGAACTGTAAAGCAAAACCCTCTATACTGTCTTTGAAAGATATACACAAACACACACACACACACACACACACACACAAACAAGAGGCAAGCTGCTGCAATTCCTGAAATCATTATTCACACTAAATAACAAACACTAACCAAAAACACGCTTTCCAGTGTCGTCACACTACACAAAGTTAAGCAATTTCGGGAATAAACTTGCCTGTTAAAAAGAAGAGCCAGCTCCTGCAGCCTGCCATCTTGTTTTGGCCTGTGATTGACAGGGCCAAGCGGAGCGGGGCTTGGTCACAGTGTCAGAGCTATTTTTGCATCGCTCACCTCATAACATCCGGACGGTCGTCTGTGAATGTGAGAGTGGAGGGTAAATAAAGAGCTGCATTATTTCCTCTGGCCATAAGAAATCAAATGGTAAAACATGGTTTAAGGCAACTAAGTACATTTACCCAAGTACTTTTGAGGTACTTGAGTATTTCTTAGAGACTTCTCACTTGCATCATAAGTACACTAATGTGTATCAAAAAATGGTCTCTCCTACTCTGTTCCTTTTTATTTTAAACAAAAATACTGGGAAAACATTAAATTAAATGCAAACATGTACCATGCACCTACAATAATGAAATAAAAACAACTCTTTACATGCAGGTAAACTGAAGCGTGCAATAGTAAATAAAAGTGCAAGAACAAATGCATAGCATAGATAAGTAAACTTGATATTTGTTCTCCTGTTATGTTATTCTTTTTAAATCTTGTTTATTTATGTATTTATATTTAGCGTATTGGTGTTTTATTATCTCCTATGGAAAAAAATGCATAACCACCATAGAAAATCAACCCAATTGCCAGAATAAATGTTGGCATTGTTTCTGTAAACAACAGATACGTTATATTTGTACGTTATTATGCAGTGGATATTTTGAAAGTTTACATTTCTTTACATTTCAACAACACTGAGGTTAATGTGCAGTTATATTTAGACACAAAACCCGCTTGGTAAAATATAGAAAAGATCATGTTTTGGTTAGACCCATGTAGGGTAGGCATAAAAGCAGCAGGAAACAAAGCAGTTGGTTGTGAAAACACACCCTTGTTCATTGACACAAACACCACTGGAAACTCAGTGACGGCACCAAAAACACACGTTTGGTGGCACAAATACTGCACAGATGCATCTAGAGACACCAGGTCATCAAAAAATGCCAGTTTTGTGGCACAAATGGCGTTAAATATGAATGATGGATTGCTAAAAAACAGCCACATTTGGCTGCACAAACGCTGCTGGAAATGCACGGATGGGTTGCTAAAAATCACCCACAGCTGGCAGCATTAATGGTGCTAGAAACACAGTAATGGGTCATTAAAAACAACCAGTGTTGTTGTTTGTTGCTCTCGAACGCCGCAGTGATCTGCAGCTTGGTAGTCGTCTCATCTAGGTGTCACACCATCCACAATCACCTCCACCTCGAGATGATAGCTAGCTCATAAACTACCTCACTTTAGAAATATTGATATGATATGACATGAAACGTACAAACTTAATGTCTTCATGGTTTGCAGAAATGTACAACGCTTACATTTCCTTCTGATAATTAGACTGAGAATATAGGACATAAAAAGTGCATGGGTTTCAAAATTAAGCCAGCTGCAATTTACGATTTGATTTTATACACTGAGTGGCTGTTTTTAGTCTTTATTTTCTGGGAAGATCAGTTAATATAGAGAGGATTTATTGTTATTAATCAATCTATTTTGTCATCCTCAGTCAATGACTCGAGGACATGCTGAGTCCACAGTTACACGAATAACAAATGTTCAGCAGAAAGCAAGCTAGATGGCACTACTGCCCAACTGAAAAGTGATGTACATCCTGTTTAGCACTTCAGTCTTTTCAGGCAGAACTCCTCTCGTTGTGTCCTTCAGACTAGACCTTCAACTGCTGAGATCAAGTGTGATAAAAAGGAGAAAGTGGGGGGCAGTTAAGAAAAATAAGTCTCTTGTGTTGTTTTTTTTCACCGTGTGAAAACTCTTCGTGAATGTGCTGTGGCTTTATAGATACATCAGCAGTTGTATAAATATTTTTTAGCGCAATGCTTTGTCTACCTTCAGTGATAACGTTTCATGTATCTATCGGCACAGATGCAGAATGCAGGAAGCAACAATGTGTCCTGCAAATAACGGATGTGTTATTGGCCATGAAGGTTTGACGTGAGTGAGGCTTCACTGGGTCCTAATGCTAGATCTCTCTTACAGCCACAGATAACCTACATGTGTACGCAGAGTTTCCAGGTACGTGGTCTACCATCTTTTAAATATTTATGCCTATCTTTCGTGTGGGTGAGTGTGAAATTACACTTGTGTGGTTGGGCAGAGAAATCTTGTTTGGATAATATTTGATTAATCATGCTGACAAAAAAGAATTATTGCTTTTTTCAGTTGAATATTTGACATTATCCATATATAAATTTAATTTTCATTCTTTTAATTTTCTTTGATAAAATTAAAAACTTAAACAGTCAAAAGTAAAGTAAACCATCATCAACTATCGTCTAATTTAATTTAATAATATTTTTATAAAATTGAACTTATCAGTGGTAAGGTAGGTATGGTCACGTATGCATGAATACTAACCTACTTGTAGTGGCCGAAACTGTACATTTTAACCATTTAGCACAGCTAACTATTTTAATCATTAGAGCCTGTAACTGAACACATGATCTTAATCTATTTTAACCATTTTTTAAAAATTATTTTTTAACCATTTCAGCTTATTATTACTTACTTGTAATTTAACTTTTTCTCGCCACCTTTTTAATACTTTGAATGTTAGTTTTACTTTTGGACTTTTCACAGTTTATCTCTTATTTTGACCTGTTTCAACCATAATTCATTATTTATGAGTGGCTATCTATCCAAGACTTCGAACTTCTTCACACGACTGTGGACAGATTTTTGTTTACAATAATCTATAATAACAATGACAACAACAACAACACCAAAAATCCCCAAACATCAAAAACAGGGCAGCTCTTCAATATTTAAAAAGATGCGGAGTGTGAGCAAGGGGCTGTAAGTAAGGGGGTAAAAAGCAGGGAGAGGAGCATTACTTTACACCCCTGGAGATGGTCTCACATAAAGGTCCAGTTTTGTGGTTTTAGAGGGATATATAAGCAGAAATTGAATGTAATGTAATAAGCGTGTTTTTTACTGTATAATTATCTGAAGATAAGACCTGTTGTGTATTAATTACATTAGAATGAGCTGTGTGGGTCCTGGACTAGGGGAGTCCGCCATGTTGCACTGTCATGTTTCTACATCAGCCAAGAACAGACAAACCAAACACTGGCTCCAGACAGAGTGATTCACATATTCACATGGTCGACTGGGGCCACCACCCAATCGTGCTGCCTCTCGATCCACAGCACCTCCCTGCACCCCCATACACAAAGTAGTAGTTGGTAAGAGGGCAACGACGGGGGGCATGGTTAGTGATGAAAGCAGGCTCTTGCTACCAGAATCAGCCAATAGAAAAATTTAATTACAATAGTCAGGTTTCAACCTTTAGAATCTTTAAAGTGCGATCAATATGCATATTTATACACAACACACACATTTAGAGTTTTAATACTCTACTGCACGCAAATGCTGAGAGTTGGAGCTGAATTAATCAACTTATTACCTTTTTATGTGTTATTACCTTTTTATGTGTCTTTTCAACAGAAAAACTGCAGAAGTAGCCAATGTAATTCCTTTGCTACCAGTAGGAGACCTTAGTAATCACTGATTTGCTAGAATACCCATCACTCAAATGGTTATTTCACTTTTGTTAAAACGAATTATAAATTCTGATTTTATGCAGTAAATCACCCAGAGAGGCTGCTGTTGGACTCCAGTATCAGTCGGGCACTATGACCCAGCAGCTGCCTCCTCCATGCAGCAGCAGTGTGCCGCTGCGAGAGGAGGACCAGAAATCTGCAGCTCACAGAATGAAGAGATCAAAATGATGCTGCCTGTAAAAAGGGATTAAACGTAAGCAATCTGTCGTCAACTGCGGTAAATCCGCGGCTCATTACTGTTCTACTTTCCTGTGCAAATATTTTTTCAATGACTAACGCAATTATCCGCGAGGGTTAGGTTTGCATTGTTGTAACTGCACGCCAGCTAATGACAGATGCATCGTGCTCACTTTCTCCGTTGCATTGGACGAGAATTGCAGCGGATGCAAGCAGGCCTTTAATGCGATCTGTTGTTTTTGTTTCTCCCCATCTGCCGGTCTAGTCTGGGCGCCACCTCGCTTGGGATCGGGCTGCAGCTGCTGGTGGATAACACAGATTTGGGAGTTGAGAAAGGAGACATGCCGTCGCTGAGCATCCGTTGCGACGCTTGACTGACCATGATGAAGACCGAATCCACATCCAAGAGCACCGGCTCTGGCTCCACGCTCAGGAGCCCATCCCCGCACAGAAACGCGTACGAAGCGGGGATGCAGGCCCTGAAGCCCGTCAAAGACAATGCAGCGAACGGGGACATGCAGGAGGGCCCCCGAGGGCGCAGGTACGGCTCTAACGTGCATCGTATTAAGAACATGTTCCAGCAGATGCAGACCATCTCCCCGGCCGATGCGGAGGGAGAGGAGGGCGCCAGGAACGCCGACAAATCGGTGCGCCTCTCCCTCCCCAGAGCCGGGAGCCTGAACGAGAACGTGGACCATAGCGCGCTACTCAAGCTAGGATCCACCGTGTCCGAGCGCGTGAGCAAGTTCGACAAACCGGAGAACGGGCACCCGAGGGCCTCCTCACCCAGCTACTCCAAGCTGCAGGAGACACGCCGCATCTTCGAGCAGCAGCAGGAGAGGCAGCAGCAGGAGAAGCTGGCCACCACCAGAGTCCTGCTGAAGACAGACAAGGCCTCAGGCTTCCAGGATGGCAGGCTGGACGTGGTGGCACGCTTTAACGGCAGCACAGAGTCCCTGGACAGCCTGGACACCAGCGAAGCAGTGTCCCCTACGGTCAGCCAGCTCAGTGCTGTGTTTGAGCGGGCGGCCGAGCTCCGGAACAACCTCCACCGCCTCTCCTCAACCCCGCCGCTCCCTTCCAGAGGGGTCAGTGCCAAGGTGGGTGTGTTGAACTCCAAAATAATCACAAAGAGGGTTTGTGCCTTTGCAACAGGCAACCAGGAGGAAGAGCGGGGCAGTCAGGTGGGCCCAGAGGGGCCTCCGAGGGGCCCCAGAGGGAGGGTGACACCTCCAACTGAGAGCATCAACGGGGGCCAAAGCGGTCCAGAACTTTACAGTACTGTAGGAGAGCAGAGCGAGCAGAGAGAAAAGACAGTGTCCGATGCAGGTGTCGAGGTCAAATCCGAAGAACATTATGGCATCAAGAGCAGCAGCACAAATCTGCAAGGTGACGTCTCTGTGGAGAACGGAGAAGCGCAGAAGCAGAGCTCCCCAAAAGGAGGCGAGGTGGCAAAGGAGGCCGAGGAGGAGGAAGACAGGACTGTCAGAGACGACCAGTCGGGGCGTGACTCTGTGGATATCAGTACCTACAGCGCCGTGGGGGAGGACTTTGGAGGGAGCCAGGTGGACGAGGAGGAAGAGGAGGTGGACGACCGCTATGAGCCCGAGTCCAGCTGTGCGGAGATCGCTGGGCTGCCTGTGGAGGAGGACCCACCACCGTCCAGGAAGATCCGCTTCAGCACAGAGCCCATTAAGGTGAGGAAATATGCAAGGCATCTAAAATTAATAACTTCGAAACCTGGAGCGACATCACTTTTCTTGTGCTATATTTGGACCCCTCTCATTAGTATTTCAACCTTTGAACCCTGAGCAAATTGGTTTGGTTTCTTTTGAAAACACGGGGAAAAAAGCAAGGCAACTTAATATGAAATGTTCCACAAAATGCAAAAAATTTGTAGATTTAGATTTTTTTTTAAAGCTAGGGAAAACATTGAAAATTATTTAACATAATAATAATAATAACATAATAATTTAATTTTCAGATAATTATCATGTGCTTTTTTAAAAAAAACCCAAAACAAACACCTAATGTCTTGATAATTTCTGGGTCATTTTTTTTTTTATTTTTATTATTGCCCTCTTCCCATTGTTTTTGAAAAAAAAAAAAAATGGGAAGAGGTGTTCCATAAATTGCAAGAAATTGGTAGATTTGAAAAGTATTTTTAAAACACTAGGGTAAAATATGTAGGGGAAAAAAAATTTAAATTTATTTTTTTTACTCATTTTAGGCTAGTTTCTTGTACCTTTTACTAATTTCTTGCTAATTTTTGTGGTCATTTCTTCATTTGTTGCTCATTGCCTTTTAAATGTTTCTGAAAGAAATCACGCCAAACTTGCTCAGGCTTTAAAGGGTTAATAACTGTAGGTAGAACAAGAAGGTGTTATCTTTCCCTCAGAGATGTGTTTAATTAGCCCGGCGTGCTGATTTCTGATTCTGTCTCGTATGTGTGATTTTTCATCCTGTGTGTCTTGTCCAACTTGACCTTAAAGCTTATCCTGTGTTACAGTCATAGCCGGCGCCACTGTCAGCTGTTTTAATGAACTCACTCAGCTTCTGCCGGAGTCAGAATGATGCTGACATTTTGATTTTTCAACACGGGGCTTTGCACACACTACTAACACCACCCCCTCCCTCCACAGTAGCCTAATGGACGGTGCTGCATTCCTACTGTGCAGCTGACATGGGGCCCAAAAGATCTGCGATTCTTATCTGAAATGCAGTGCTGCTTCTGTAAATAATTGCAGGGGGAGGAACAAAGAGACCTGGATAATTAGTCCTGTTTTTAGAGTTTATACACATTTTTACCAATACATTTCCATGACTTTTTCATGACTTTAAGGTGAATTTTCAAGAGCATACATTCATCGATACTCCTTAACCGTTTTTTTTCTTTAAAAAGTTTGGCGCTTTTTGAAGGGAAAACAGTTTGCAATTTTATTTTAGTATAGAAATTTATTTATAGAATATTTTTTTAAAAAAGAAGGGAAATTCTTTTCTTCAAATATTTTTGGATATTTTTTAAAGAATACATTTTGGAATTTTTTTTGAAATTTTTTTGTGCCATTTTAAAGGAAAAAAAATTCTTTACATTTTTTTGACCATATTTAAAGAACAATTTTTGCAGTTTATTTTCTTTAATTTTTTTTGATTTTTAAAGAAAAAATATTTTGGTCATTTTTTTCTTTAAAAATGACCAAACATGACACCATTTATCATAGTCAGAAACTGTAAAAACAGAAATTATCATCAGATTTTCAAATTTATAACAGTCCATGACCACATCATGTGTTATCATACGGGTTTGTGTAACAAAATTCCATGACTTTGCCAAAACATTCAGGGTATTTTTAGTTTTCTGAAACTTCCAGGCCTGGAAATTGCTACTTTCACATTACATGACTTTTCCAGTGTTTTCATGACATTACGAACCCTTTGTTTTTAAAGAAGTGGCCGATGCAAGGTCAGCGAGTAGCCTATAGGGAGCTGGGTGAGTGTGTGTGTGTGTGTGTGTGTGTGAGAAAAAGAGGGAGGAAGTGAGAAACAAGACTGTGATCTCCTCTTGGAGCAGCAAGATGAGAGAAGGAGGAGGAGGTGGAGTTGATTTAAAGTGTCTCTGTGTCTGGGGGTGGTGTAATGATCTGGAGAAGAGCATCAGATTCCCTCTCCAGCTCAGTCTCGCTGCTCTGCTCTGCCTTGAGGTCTGAGGCATGCAGAGTCTCTCTGCCAGCTAAAGTGGGCACTGACGCTGAACATCACACACATTCCCTCACGCAGAAAAGCCATTTCGGTGACTAAAGGCTCCTGTCCCATATCATCACCAGTCAACTCGAAAAGTTGCTCTTGCTTTCTTCTCATGGCTGCACAACAGCCAGTAGTGTCTATTCAGTGGAGCTTGATATTTTAACATATTATTTAGGCTTCTTTTACACAAACCCTTTACATAAACACTTTTTGGCAACAATCGCACACATAAAAGAAAGATTTTAACCGTGGCTAAATTATTTAGAGATGCAGAGTGAACTTTATTTCTCAGTAAAATTGCTTCTTTGCTTGAGTTAGATACAAACTTTCAGAATCTTTATGGTAAATATGAAGCTGACGCCAACAGTAGCTTAGCACAAAAACTGAAAAAAGGGAGATGGCTAGCCTGGGCTTCATCCAAAGTTAAGCAAACCTGCCTACAAGCATCTCTAAACTTTTAATCTTGTTGTATTTTTTTAAACTGTTGAACCATTTCTTTTACTGTAAAGGGTGCATTAGGTATTGTAGGGTGTTGTTTTGTATTTAATTAGGTGTTGTTTTGTGTTTAAGTGACTAATGGGAACAGTTTTTAGGTGGTCCAGTTCTCAACAAGAGCAGAGACAGTTATGATGAAATTACTGTTTTTAAAAAATGGAGTCTGTTGGGTTTGGCAGTGGTAATTTAATTGTTTCTGGTTAAACGTAAAAGGATCTTACACTTTAACTAAAAGGTCTATCTCTGCAGGAATCCTCTCCATATTGTTGTCAGACTCTTGAAACAACAATCAGAGCCTGTCAGTGGCAAAAACAAGCACTTTTAACGGATGTTAACTGACAGTATGAACATGCCCAGAGTGGTTACAGTGCAGCCTGCTGACTGCAGCGCTGCAACTCAATAATGAAACAGTTTCAAAAGTTCCCATTACTCACTAAAAACAAAAAGGAAAAGAGGGTCCAAGTTTAAGAAACTGAACTTGCCCTTAAACTATAGCCCTTTTTGCACATGGATCACACTATAGTGCCGCTACGGAGACCTAACGGAACTCCGCCTTTGCATTTTTACACAAAACCAAACCACAGTGACATCACGACGCTCCAGCGTGTGATTTTAAATGCATGCCAGAGAGAGAAAGAGGTGTGACGTAAAACACAGTGTCTGCCTCTAGTGTGATATAAAACATATGTGACGGCAACACTTTCTAAACAATGACATATCAATAACAATAATTTACTGTCCCTGTTATGTGGCGGCTGATCACATCCTCCGCTCCGAGGATAAAGAGCTCCTGGATCTTATTGTTTTCCCACTTTGCAGACATTTATGGTCCTTCCTCTTTAAGTTAGCTGTTTACTGCTGCTAATCACTTTTTAAATCTACCATAGTTGGTTACACGCATGACCTGCCCATGGTCCCGTCCTGCCGGTTATCCTGTTTATACAGGCACCATTTTGGCACTGTTACTATCTCCTGTGGCGGCTTAAAGGTGAGACAATTCTGTTCTCCCATGCCGACTGTGCCTTTTATTTAGAGTGGTGAGGTAATATTACTGCCTGATTTTCCTGCCTTGAACAGGTAGTGTGAAAAGGGTTAATTTAAGCCTGACAATCACTTTTAGTGGATGTACATTGACGGTGCACACATGCCCCAAGTGGTTACATTGCTGCCTGTTTTGCGGCTGCCAGCTGCGGCACTCTTGCTCAATACTGGACCAATATGAAAATAGTTACTCATTTAGACACAAAAACATGGAAAAATATGTCCACGTTGAAAAATACGGAACTTAACCTTTAACCAATGCAACAGTAATGACAGTAAGTACGTAGCTCCACTGTGTGACAGTTTGTGGTGGTAATCCAAGAAATGCAGCAATTCGTCAGCTAAACACAGAGAAGAAGATAACTTAGAAGATGTTAACGTGTGTAAACAATGCAGGCCGCAAAATACCTAGAAAAAAATCAGCTTTGCAAATGTTTTATTGAGGAAGAAAATGTATTAAACACATTTGTAAGGCCTCAAGGACACTCACAATGTTCACTGTAAACACAACTCCACAGCATAATAATAATACCTCTACTATCTATAAATAAACGTTCAAATGCAGTATTTTAACCTTGAATGGAGAAAAATAAGAAATGTAGCCTGTGGAGCAGTTTCTATGAGTGCTGATTATACAGTAATACTGACATAACTGTGGTATTAGCCAGAGTTGGGCTCTAATATCCTCCCAACCTGATGAAAGCAAACAGTCTTCGCCATGCTTAAAAAATCCCACGAATCCCACATAAATTATGCCAGCGCTCAGCATGTCCAGCGTGCAATTGTAATGCAGGAAAAGCCGGCTTCTATCACATTATTTTATCCTCATGAGATCAAAGACAGATAGCAGGAGGGAGCTTCATATGTGGTGCGATAAAGAAGTCATAACTCATGAGCCTCGATTCAAAAAAGGCTGAATTTGGTTGTGACCCTGCAGCCATCATTGGAGAATAACCTCCCGCTGTGTCCTTTCACACTGTATCAGTGTGGCCTTTGTTATGGAGATTGATGCAGGGGTGGATGAGAGTCAAAAAAGGGGAGGGGGGGCGTCGAGGTCAAATGGGAGGGGCGTTATTATGCGGCTCAAATGTCATGCGACTGTATTACTGCCAGCTCTGAAGTCACAGTGTCAGCTCTTGTCCAAACAGGAAGTGCCCATTTTTAGCCCCATATTTCCCGTCTGTGCAGCTTTCGGCCACATTAAGTCGTGTTGTGGTGATGGCGGTTGGACGTCTGGGCGCGTGTCTTTCTTTGTCCCCGTTTTACACTGTCTGTCCTCTATCAAAAATAGCATTTCTGCTTCGGGTGGAGTTCACACTAGACCCCTTTGTCTGCTCCTCCTGACACTCTTTCTCTCGCTCCGTCTTTTCTCCCTTTCGCTCTTTGTCACCAGTCTCCTTCTGTTAGTAAAAATAGCGGCATTGTTATCGTCACAGACTCGCTTCGTTTTGCAGGGCCGCCTCCTTGTCGAACACAGGAAGCTGCCTCTCATGTCTTATTTATTTCTTGTTTGTTTTGGCTTCGTTCTATATCATACTGTATCAGCTGTGCTTCATTTTAATTATTCAGAGAATGCTTAAGGAAAGCTTTTCTATTTAAAAAAAAAAAAAGAAAGTAAAATGAGATAATCTCCACTAGATTTGCGCCCTCCAAACCAGAAATAATCAGATTTATTTTTCATGCACCAGAATCACCTTGGTCACTCATCACCTTTCCTACTCTTACACTTTTTATCCTCCAACACACACACACACACACTTTCTCTAGATTTCTGCTGCCTACGCATCTCTTAACGGCCCTTCCAGCTCAGAGAACACCTATGATTTTCGCACTGTATCATTAACACAAACAAACTGTTCTTATATTGTAATAAGCCGAGGGTGTTGAATTTTGACAGAAGGAAGCATTTTTAAGCAACTTTAACCACAAACTGCAAAACAGAGAACTGCCGAAATGCAACCTTTAGTGGTCTGTGTGCACCGCTCAGGTCAGCCAAAGAGGGATTGCCCGCGGAGAGGTAATACATCACCATATGTCAACGCATCCTCAAACTGTCTATTACTTAGACTCGGCGGGCCTGCAGTATTTCATGCAGTGCATTACTCACAGCCAGGAGGGGTGGGAGACCAGACAGATTATCAGCAAGGTCACTCTGCCCCACTTCCCAGTCCTGCAGTGATGGTGGTGGTGGGTTGCATGTGTGTACGTGATGTGCCCACTCGCCCAGGTTGCTGCGACAGGCCGTGTTATGCAATGTCTAGCTCAGTGCTGTTTTGTCTCGTCTGACCTGCCATCATCTTGTCAAGCTTCAAAAAAACAGCAGACACTGGTCTTACAGTGACCTGTGAGGCTGCACTCATTTGTATACATTTAAAAAAAAAATCTTATTACTACTCTAGTTAAGATACTTTGTTGATCCAAAAGGGAAAAATTAAAGGATAATGCTGATGTTATTCTATGTTTTTATTATGGTCAACAAATTTAATTAAATGAATGAAAAGGCCAAGAATGCATTAGTCAATTCACAAGACGTGCAATTTTTTCCTACTGAAGATGGAAAAAAAGTATATTTTTTTAAAATTTACTTTGACAGATGCATAAGACATCGCTTCACACATGTAAAATGCATACATGTCGAGCCATGGCTAGTTTGCAACCCCTGTCCCTTGCTAGGCTTTCAGAATTAAAGCAGGACGTGTAAGATTAATTCGCTGGGATATATTTTGGTTTCATTAGTAATTATCATTAAGAAAAAGGTTTAATAATTTCTTTAAACAGGTGTACACTGTCGTTGTAACAAACATTACTCAAACTGAAGTAAATGATGCATTTGTTTGGGACTATTTTTAGTTGCAAATTAATTCACATTTAGTGCTCATTCAGTGTAATGAAGGAGCATATTAACCAGTGCAATGGTGTGGCTCATCGATGTGTTTTCAATGTTGTTTTTGGACACAAATAGATTTTTGGCACGGAATTATAAACTACATAAGGCCTTGGCCGTTGTTAATTTTTTTGCAGATTTTGTTCATAATAATTTGGATGTTAATAATTAACAGTTTATATACAGCCAGTTAAACCAGTAAAAATGTATTTTCACTATAATATACTGGTGCCATGCAGGGTGACGAAACAGCAGAGTCTGCTGCTGCCCAAACTGAAGTTCTACGACGCGACAAACCCTAAAACAAACTAATGACCAGGAGACAGAGGTGGTGACCTATAGCCTCTATTACAGCCACCATGGGAGGAAGTGACAGTGCTGACAGGGTATCTGTATCAGCAGGGTAGGACCATTGGCAGGATGATTGTGACGTTTAGACAGTGTGTTGTGTGTGTGCCCCAACGCAGCAGAAAAAGCAGCAGTTAGCGGCTAACTCAAAGAAGAAGAACAGCTGTCTGTAAACTTAGAAAACAGTAAGATCAGCTTTTTCCTCTCCGAGTAGAGGACGTGATCAGTCGCTGTATAACAGGGATGATAAATAATTATTATTGCCATTTTATGCTAGTTTTATTGTTTCTGAAGCATTGCCGACGTGTGTTTTTATGTTACATTAGAGGCCGGTGCAGTTGTGTTAGATGTCACACCTGTTTTGATTCTGCGACGCTGGCATGCTGTCTGTAATGGATCTATAATCACACATTAGAGTAGAGTGATGCCGTTGTTTAGTTTTGTGTAAAAATGCAAAAGAAGAGACTTTGTGGCGCAATCTCTGTGAAAAAAGGACAGATTTTTTAAGGTAGTACAAGGGCGTATCTCTCATTCTAAATAAAATCAATTGTACATATGTTTATTTAAAATATATCAATTATAATATTAATGTAACATTTACTAATTGAGATAACAACATAAAATATATATACGGTTCTATATTGAATATAGCAAATTTATAAAGCCTATAGTTCTATAGGTGCTGCATCCTTCCTCATACTGTAGTGCTATTCAGTCCCCCGTCGTTGACCTTATTCTCATGCTGCCGTGTCTCTCCGCGGGGTCAGCGCTAAGCCTAAACATGACTGCTGACCAAAGACTGGCCTGCCAAAACAGACTGGCTCTGGTGCCATGCAACCGTTACTATGACGAAGCCGCCATACCCATTTTATTGGCTGGAAGAGAGCGGTTTGAGGCGATGGCAGCCACGTCCTTATTCTGTGTCTGCATATTGCACATCTGGGACATGGATTAACCCCTAATTTTAGGAGGATTTAGAAGCAATTACCTGCCACCTCTGGGCATGTTTAACCTGTGGCGGTTGGGAACGCAATTAATTTTGTGGTGTGATTAAACTGTTAAGGGGGAAAGTGCTTCTTTTGGTCCGCATATGCTTTAACTTTGACAGCTTGATTAAGCATCACACAGTCATTCAGAGTCCATAAAAAACTGTTGATTAATTGCAGCAATGAGGCACCAAATTTCACATGGTCATCACTTTGGCATTTAAAGGCATAGTTCAGATTTTTTGAAGTGGGTTTTTATGGGTTACTTAATCCAAAGATACAATATTACAAACAGTTGATGTCAGTCAGCAGGCCCCCATTTTGGAGAAGCAGGCTGTAGTCGGAAATGGAAGCTAAGCTATATACTGCTAAACCACCCAAAGCCAGACTCCATTGAGAAAAAAAAGTGATTAAACATCGCAGAGCACTGGAGCTGCTTGTCTACCACTGCTACGATTTGTTGGTTTGTTTGTGTTGTTGCATGACATCAGTGTTTAAAGGAGTAAGTTTGGATTCACCAAAGTCACACAATAACACACAAAAAAACCAATAATGTACATGTATATCGGTTCTAAGTATTGGTTATCAGTCTCATTAATTACTTAAAATCAATATCGATATCGGCCCTGGAAAATCAATATCGGCTGACCCCCAGTGGATCGAGCCATGGTCTGTTTGGAGACCAATACCAAGGAAAATGAACATGCATATTATGATAAAAACGCGAGTAAACATAATATGTGCTTTTTAATCTGGTGGATATATGATAATATGATGCCTGTCCCATTAACTTTAAATGAACTGACACTAAAGTCTGGCTCCTTGACTGCTGTCACTTATATTTTTTCTTGTAAGTATCCTAAAACAACCCCACTTAAAAAAAAAAATCCAACTATCCCTTTAAGGTGAAAAAGCAGAGTGGCAGTGAAGCTCACATTCCTGAAACCAGTTGAAATAATAGAAAGAGTGCTTTGAGTAGTAAAAGTGATGGAAAGTTGAATGTGGAGAGTGGAAACGCTATTTCTGTTGTGAAAAACCAACAGGCACCACCTCCACACATCCTATTGGCTGGATCCAAAATTAGATCTGTTTTCAGGGAGTGAAGAGGGAAAGAAACACAGCGGTTGACGTGCTGCTGTGGGCAGTGGGGGGAATGGGGGGGCATACTGACATGCTCGTGAAACCACCGCAGTGCTGTTACCCAATCGTAGCCAGAGGGAAATCAAGATCTGCAGGAGAGCCTCTATCATTTAGCTGTCTCTCTGTCACGACATTGAAAAAATGGTGACTTACTGGTTATTTTTAATTCAGTCCCAAGTGGGTGCTCTGCGCGGACACAAACACAATCTGCTAGCTGGTGAGTGCTAGCTGCCCACAGAGCTTTTGTAGGACATCCCAGGCGGCTGGTAGCAAAAGGGAGGGAGGGAGGAAGGGAGTTTCCTGGCCATCTGTTAGCTTCTCTGACCTACTATCTGCCACAACTGGAACAGCGTCCTTCTCCCAGCCCTGCCCACCCCCCCAATCACCCTGCCTTAATCCCAATGTTTGTCTTCCAAAGATAGCCACCTCACCGTCCGACCAGTTCATCTACTACTCTGAATACTTAGGTGAGGTGAAAGGTTGAACTGTGCAGGATCTCATTAGCCTGTCTGGCCTGTGTGGGATCACTAAGGAAGTGAAAGTGTTAAATCAGCGAGGGCGTGTTTGTTGCAACCGTCCTGAACTCGCCCGAGGCTGCAGGTCATGACACATATCCGATCATGGCTGTGTGTTTTTTTTTTTTTTCCCCCCCAGTGCCACGTTAAATGCTTCTTGTTTGATCTTCCTGCAGCCTCGTGGGCGTAAAAAAAACGAGGGCGCCACAAGCCACCAGCTGTGGCCTCATGAGCTTGAAGGAGTCGGTCGCGTGAGCCCACAGTGGGCACGCAGGCTTGCAATGCGCTGCTGCTGTTGTTGTTTTATGCTCCGTTACTTAGGATGCAAACAGTGTATTTTGTGTGTCTGTAATCCACATTCTGCTAATCCCTCTAAATACGAAGGTAACCTAAATCAAAAGCCATTAGACTTCAGCGCTGCTCCCGTGCTATCTGTCATCTGCAGCACCGTTAGTTTTAATTTGACTCACTTAAATCATAGTTCTGACTAAAATCAGAGCTGCTGCAACTAATTATTATTCGCATTATAGATTAAACTGTCTTTCCATTTTTGAGTAATTGTTTCGTCTGTTAAATGTCACAAAATGCCCACAATTACCCAGATCCGTCATTAAAGTCTTCAAATATTTATTCTTGTTACTTGATAAATGAATAAAAGACTAATTAAATATCAGAATCGCTGTCAGTTAAAGGAATAGTTAAATAAGGGGGAATAAGCATATTTCTCAAAATGGCAAACTGTCCTTTAATTTTCTATCAAATTAGTTAATTGGCTAATTGTAAGTAGGGTTGGGTTTCGTTTCTATTTTTCTGCTGATACTGGTGCTAAAACGTTAAACGGTATTGCCTAAGCGTTTTTTGTTTGTTTTTTTTTTAATTGCAAAGGCAAATTTAAACTCATAATTGTAGCAGTATACTCAACAGTTTAAAGTAAAGTGGAATATATAGATATGGATAAATACAGAGCATTATTAACAAATTCACCTTTTAAATAAAACTGAACCCAACTAGAATAATTTAACACTAAATAATATTTACAGCCCCACCTACCCTACACCCCTAATCATTTTTATCATAAATGTATTCAATATAATGAAATCCCTTTTTTAAACTAGCAATAAATGAAAAGTTTGACCCCATCTTAACTCTAAAGCTGCTTGTCATCACTTCGGCGAGCGCACTGTGATGGTGGCGATTTGGCTCAAGGCGATAACACTTTAAACCTTCCTCTCATGGGTAAGGAAGAGGCTTGTACAGTGCTCAACGATGCATGAAAATACAATGATACTGAATAAATCTGAGAGAGGAGGGGCCGCTTACATTTCAAAGGCGCTGTCAAAACTGACAGGCTCTTAACTGTGTGCGTTGCCAGGGAGACGGGCCCATATGACTGAGGAGTTAGCGCCGGAGCTACTAGATGCTACTTTGTAACACAGACGGACAAACTAAACAGCAGAGAGAGAGAGAAGTGAGAGAAAGTAAACAGCGACGTGTTAAAATGTGGCAGCGGAGGGAACAAATGATTGTGGAGAGAAAAGTTGATAAAATAAGTGAAAGAATGTGTGAAAGGAAGAAGGTCCAGCTCTGAATTAGTGTGGCTAGTGGAGCATGCAAGGTGGTGCATGCATAATCACCTCCGAGGACTGAAAGTGAGGCTTTTAAAGATTCAGCTTACTGTGTGTGTGTGTGTGTGTGTGTGTGTGTGTGTGTGTGTGTGTGTGTGTGTGTGTGTGTGTGTGTGTGTGTGAGCAGCAGCTGGTTTCTAGCTCGATGCTGTTCTGTCAAAGACAATGTAAACTGTCATGCTGCTCGACCAGAGTGAATGTGGGAAACAGAGGCCTCTGTCTTCATGAGAGCAACTTCAGTGGTTGTGATTGATTTCCCCCCCGTGTGTTTGATACTCAGTGCGGCTGTGAAATGATACAGCTCGGGGGGGGGGACTCGAGGAAATGCTGCGGCTGTCTCAGTTCAAGGTGGTCGATACGTTTGAATTGCATTATGTCTGCATTAACAGCAGTGGTCAGTTATTATCAACACTGTGTATCCAGATCGTCTGTCTAAGCTCCATTTGTCTCTTTTAATTTTGAATATATATTGAACATTTTAACCCTTTGAAACCGGAGAAATTTGGCTTGACTTCTGTCAAAAACATGGGAAGACAGCAATAAGCAACAATTAAATTAACAATTAAAATTACCTGAAAATTATATTTAAAAAGTATAAATAAAGCAATGACCTGGACAAAGCATTTAAAAAATTAAAATAATTCAGTAACATAATTTAAATTATGATATTTAGAAATATCGCTTTTCCATAGCTTTTGTCTTTTTGTCCTCTATGTTTTTCATTATCTTTAAAAAAAAAATCAAAAATCAATTTATTTGTGCATCATTTATTATAAATTTGCTCATTGACTTTTCTTGTGTTTTTGAAAAAATCTGCACCAACTTGTTTAAATACTTTAACCCTTTGAAACCTGGAGCGACACGTGGTGTTGCTCCAGGTTTCAAAGGGTTAAAGTGATAGTTGTGATTTTTTGAAGTGGGTTTGTGAGGGGAATTTATCCATAATCTGTGTGTTACACACATTAGATGTCAGTCAGCACGCCCCGTTTGGAGAAGCAGGCTGTAGTTCGACACAGAAGCTCAGCAATGTACTGCTGTAGACGGGGGCAGCAGCAAAATGTATTCTAGCCATCTTAAAAAAAACAACATCAGTTCAAGTGAACGCTAAGTTGAGAGTATTTTCACCGTCTCAACTTTCTATCAAAGAGTCCGTTTCAACAGCAGCTTCAGTTCTCCATCTACGCTCTCGTCAAAGCCACCAGACTTTGAGAAAAATAGTAATTTAACATCACTGAACATGGGAGCTGCTCGTCTACCGCTGCTTTGATGGGTAAGCTTGTTTGTTATTGTTTGACTTTGGTGAATCCGCACTAACACTTTTAAACGCCAAAGTCACGCAATAACACAAACAAAGTACATGGTCGAGGCAGCGGTAGACCAACAGCTCCTGTGTCAAGTGATGTTAAATTACTATTTTTCTCAGTGGAGTTTGGCTTTGAGGAGAGCAACGTAACGGCTTCATTTTGCAGTTTAAAATCGCCTCTGACACTGAGGTGAAGCAGTGAAAATACTCTCAGGATAGTGTATAATTATACTATTATAACATTTTTTAGCTGGGGCTTTTTTTATGTGGTTAAAATATGTTTTTGGGTGACCCCATCCACTGCAGTGCTTAACTTCTGTGTCATACATCCGCCTGCTTCTCCAAACTGTGGGCGTGCCGACCACCATCTACTGTTTGTAATAAACTGTCTGTGGATAATGTTATACCCCATAAAACCACACTTAAAAAATCTACTCCTTTAAACTGTTAAAAATATTCCAGATTTGAAAAATAAAGCTGCAGCTCAATCGCTCAAGCGTGTACTATCTATTGAACTATTGCCCAAACATAATGATATAAATTAAGAGTTGAATTATGTCCATAATATCCATTTCTTTCCTTTGCATGAGTGTAAGTGGATACATATTGCAGGAATTAAACTGAAATACTGGATTTAATATATGAACAGATACCTTAGAAAACACTGCAGTGTGTTTCGCTGTGGATTTGGTGTAATCGGTTATAGTGAATCCACTCTTTCACCTGTTAACGCTCACACACACACCAGTGACTCAGCATTTACCACGCTCCCCAGGGTGCACAGGAAGTGACGTGTTCTCTGTTTTCAGTTGCAGTTACAACTATATTTGGGAGTATATGCAAGAGGAACTGAGTAGCAGCAACAGTGATAAACAAGGCTGCAAAGAAAAGACGGGGTCGTCTACAGACTTCAAGTAGCAGAATATCAAAGGAAACATGTTGGGGACTGTGTTGTTTATGGGGGAGTAAACACTCAGGGTAATTTTGCATTGTCAGTTTACGCCCACTAAAAGTGTTTTTGCCACTGACAGGCTCAGATTGTTATTGTTTGTTATTGTAGGTGTCTGACAACATTATGCAAAGGATCCAAAAAGAGATAGACCTTTTTTAAAAAAAAAAAAAAATAGAAAGATACTTTTTGTTAAACCAGAAACAGCCCTGAAATCGCAATCACCAAACACACCAGACTCTATTTATAAAAAACAGTCATTTAAGCATGTTTAGAGCCAGCATGTTTTCACATCCAACTGGGTGAATTAAGGGTTTACTTTAACCATACAAAAGTTGGTAATTGTTGGAACGGTGGAAAAACAGGCAGGACAGCTTTTGAGAGTTTTATTTTCATTGTGTCGACTTTTAATGAAGTGTGTTTTACATTGATAAAACTATTGTTTATTTGAATGGAGTCTGGTGTGTTAGGTGGAAGCAGGCATCCAAGAGACACACAGACGCACCAAAAAAACGCAAATATAGCAAGACGAAACGCCAAACGAGAGTGAATTTGGGGTTCGCTTTTTCTTTTACTTACCATTTTTAAGTCAAACCTAAAAAAGTTCATTTTCGGCACTGCCTCCTCCAACTGTTAATGACTGCGAATTCATTTTTATATTTGATTTAAAATAATTTAATTTTTTTTTTTTATCTTTGCACCTCTTGTCTGCACTTTTGCTGTTTTTATGGTGATTAAAAGAAATTAAATAATTTATTAGTTCATTTTACCTTTTATATCTTTTCTCTTTACTCTTTTATTGTAAGTCACTGTACTTAAATGTATTTTATTGTTCTCTAAAGAACTTTAAGTTGCCCTGTTGCATGAAAAGTGCTACACTTAAATAAAGCTGCCTTGCCTCGGCGTTCGCCGGCGAGCACGTTTAGAAACATTAACCGACAGTCTTGCTCACCTTCAAGTGCTTGTGATTCTCAGTCTGATCGTCTCCGTCTCCGTCTCCTCCTGCAGGTGTTCGCCACTTACCCCAACGAGGACTACGACAGGCGTAATGAAGACGTGGACCCCATGGCGGCGTCTGCTGAGTACGAGCTGGAGAAGAGGGTGGAGAGGCTGGACCTGTTCCCCGTGGAGCTGGAGAAAGGTACAGAACATTACAAAGTCACTTTTAAAGCCTGTTATAATTTTCCTCGACGCTCCGAAACAGAATCTGAAGAATTCTTAACATTTATTTGAACCTGCTCGGGGCACCAGGTGGGCGGTTTGCATGAAATTGGAAAACGAGTACAAGAAATTTCACATTCAGAGGAAATTATTTGAAAATGATTTTTTTTGGGTGGATGTCATTAACCTCCAACAGGACCGTTTGATTTGTCCTTTCTGTCCCTTTGAAGAAAAATCTTTATTACTTATGTAAAAAGGCCTTCAGTGTTCAGTTTTCCCCAGTGAGCCTCACTTCCTTTAACATCCCTTCAACATTATGGTGCATTAATATATTTATAGAAGACTATATTTAGAGTTGTGTACAGGGCAGGTTACTCAGGAAACCATATGTGACCCTGTTCTATATAAATGATGTTTTTGATAAATTAATTTGGAAATTGAGGCTCTAAAAACGAAAATTAATACATCAGCACCTTACACCTCAGGCAGGAAATCTGAGTGTTATCACTGATTCTCATCTCACTTTCAAGTCACATATGAAAACTGAAACAGTGTTTTTATTATTTCAAGATGTCGTGAACGTCGAATGTTTTATTTATCCTCGAGATACAAAGAAGCTTGTGTGTGATTTTATTACAGCTGTAAATCTATTACAGCTGTAAATCTATTACAGCGGCGCGCAGAACGCTCCTGATCTTTGCGTAGCCTCCAGTTAGTCTTCGGATTGATTTTATATCCTGCTACTTCTTTAGAAATCTTTTTTTTTTTTTTTGCCCCTGACTATGAGGTCGATGTGCTGCAGAGATATGCTGCGTGTCCCTGTTAGACCCTCTCATCATATACTCTGTGCTGCTCACTGTTGCAAAAAAATCAGACAGAGACTTGAGGTGACTATTTTCCGCAGTCTTAGATTCAAACACTGGAACGGATTCTCCCACTCGATCTAAGGACGGCAAGATCAAGGCTTAAAACTCACCTTTTTAGCTGTAATTATTAGTCCACTGCTTCTTTAGACCTGGAATAAAGATGCAATTTTTTTATAACTCGGTTTACATTTTATTGAGGCCCAAAGTTAAGTGTATTTAAGGGTGGTGGTGCTTGAGTAACAGTCTGTCTGTCTACAGACTCCACACCTCTCTCCTTGCCCAAATATGGTCACTTCTCACACAAAAAAAACAAGATGGCAATGGCTGAAACGAGGCTTCAAAACGGCAGTCCACAAACCAGTGGGTAACATCATGGTAGCTACGTCCATTATTTATACAAGTCTATGCCTAAGATGCATGTTAATACCAGCCAGGTATTAACAGGTTTAAGTGCAGCCGTTTTCACGCTTTTCCACTGACTGACAGTTGGTGGCAGTCATACACAAAGACGTGCAGTAATGTGCCAAAAAAGGCAGAAGAAGAAGACGACAGCGACCAAGCAATCATGAATGTAAACAATGAAAGGTTAAAAATTGGCTCCAGTAAATGTTTTATGAGGAAGGAAGTGCATTGTCAGGGCTCGAGGACACACACAATGAGCTCTGGATCACACCTATGTTAAAAGGGAAAAGGGCGAACACTGCTCTTTTACTTCCCAACCTAATCGCTACCAGCGATCGGAGATCAACAGTCTCTGAAATGTGACTGAAAATCCACAGCTGCAAATTATTACCGTAAATGTAATGTAAGAGTGACAACATGAACATGGAGTCAGAGACATGTTTTCCACCCACAGAGAGTGCTAACACCGCCTCTGTCCCTGCTTGACTCACAAAGACATGACAGCACAACACATCAAACTGACCAAAAACAGCGAGCTAACAGCTGCTGTGGTTTTCCCGCTCTCTCTCAGACGGCGAGGGCCTCGGCATCAGTATCATCGGGATGGGTGCGGGGGCCGACATGGGCCTGGAGAAGCTGGGCATCTTTGTGAAGACGGTCACAGACGGAGGAGCAGCACACAGGGACGGCAGGTACGTTCATTCTTTATTCCAGGGTTCCCCCGGTCATTAAAAACCTGGAAAAGTCATGGAATTTCAGAATCACATTTTCAAGAACTTAAAAAATCATGGAATTAGTAAAATTATTTAAAGTTTGGAAAAAATCATGGACATTTGTTCAGTATAATAAATTAAATTACATTAGTGTAACATAACAGTGAAGTTATTTTCTCTAGCCGACAATGTAACGTAGCTTTAATTTACATCGACTTGTGACCATGTTTGGTATTTTTTTCAGAATTTATTTGATGAAAGTTTCTTCATTTTCGTCCTGCGTTATGTCTCTCCCTTCACATATGTCCACGAGGCATGTCAAATAATTTTTGAGGCACTTTTGGTTTTAAGGAAGGGGTATACAACTGCAAATGACTGTATTTTGTACCATTGATTTTAAAAGAAAACATGAAGGCATTTTTTAAAAGAAAAGTCTTCATATTTTTTCTTTTTAAGAAAAGGTTTGAAAGGAATTTTCTTTGAAAATTTGTCATAATTATTTAGTTTTAGGCCTTATTTGGCTTTTTTTTTTTTTTTTTAAAAAAAAAGAAAATCTCGTCCTTTTCTTATTTTTTTTTAAGTTTTAAGAAAACAGATTTGGAAGACATGTTTTCTATAAAAAATTACCAAAAATAACAGTATTTATCAATCACAGGCAGAAACTGTAAAAACAGAAATTATTGTTAGATTTTCAAATTTACAACAGTCCTTGAACATATCATTGGGGACGCTGAAATTATGTTTGTATCTTATATGTTTGAGAAAACACTGGGCAAGTGGGGCATGGAAGCAAAATCCTTGAATAAA
The DNA here is from genome assembly GCF_008729295.1 of Plectropomus leopardus. NCBI lineage: Eukaryota > Metazoa > Chordata > Actinopteri > Perciformes > Serranidae > Plectropomus > Plectropomus leopardus. The sequence goes on from NC_056481.1 coordinate 5,905,311, forward strand.
GTCATGGAAAAGTTCTGAAATTTTGTCCATGAAAATGTGTGGGAACTCCTGATATCCTGATTCTTCATCTCGTAAAAACACATGAGAGGCGGACTGGAAAAGGCCTTTTCTTCGCAGACCACGTGTCGGAGGTCAGCAGTCGTAGTTTTATTTCCAGGAGTGGATGCTTCATTGTCCCACTTGTCTTTCTGATTCCTGGCAGCTGCACACAGGTCTCGCTGCCAAGAATGAGAGCTTGTAAATGGAGTGTGGCTTGTGTGGGCTTCAGTCGAAAAAGATGATGAATAAAGGCGGCAGCTGAGCTATTACCGTTAATCCTAAAAAACTTCTCTCCTAACTGCCCCCTGCAGGATCCAGGTGAACGATCTGATTGTGGAGGTGGACGGGACCAGTTTGGTGGGAGTCACCCAGAACTTTGCCGCCTCCGTACTCAGGAACACCTCAGGAACCGTCAAGTAAGAGTTTGAATAGTCTGGGTTTTATTGCAATTGTCTTTATTGCTTTTAACCCTTTTAAACCTCAGCAAACTGGCTTGATTTATTTAAAAAAAACAGGGGATAAAGTTATGAGTTACAAAAAAATACCTGAAATCAAGCCCCTTAAAGAAATATAAAAGTTTAAAAAAATAAATAAATACAATTTTAAAATAATAATAATAATTTCTGGAAAGTATTCCCTGTGAAAAAAGCATTATTAAATTTAAATAACGTCTTTCTCTTGTTTTAAAAACTAATTTACAGGTCATTTTCTTGTCACCTTTCTCTAATTTTTTGCAATTAGAGGGATGTCTCTTGCCAAGTTGCTCCTTGCTTTTTTGCCATATTATTTAAAGAAAAAAACAAATTTGCTTAAGTTTCAAAAGTTTAAATGCATTGTGGAAGTCTACCTAACACAGCACAACAAAACTGATGTCGTTCCAAGCTTTAATGGCTCGTCATCCAATCAAAATTTCATTACTAAATACCTGCAAAACTTAAAGCTGGCGTTGGCAGTTTCATCGTGCTGTCATAAGCTTTGAGCATTATGTTATTCACGTCATCTGAGAGAAAACTAGACTTCTGCACCTCCTCTTGACTCTTTTTTCAGGTTTTAGAAAATCAAACCTACGATGGGAAACTCTGGCCAATCACAGGTCATTTCACAGAAAGAAGGCGTTCCTATTGGCTGTCCTACAAATGCAGAAGCGCATCCCTTTGATTCTTGCAGAGAAAGTTGCTTTTCTAGGATTTGTAACTGCCTACACTTCAAAGAGACCCCAAAAAAGGAAGACAGACTTCGCAAAAAGAGTCTAAATGAGAGTATGACAATAAACAAAATAAAAAATGTGTCAATACAGACGAAATACTTAAGAGGTGGAAAGAAAATGTTGTTAATAGTTTTCTGACCAAAGCCTGAGGCCCCGATCAGACAGAGAGCATTTTGGAGGTTGCTCTTTTTTTATTTTATTTTTTTTAATTGTTGCTATGCAACCACTGATTCACCTGTCCTTAGCTGAACTGCTATTTTGCTATGAAGTAAACTCTCAGATCTGTACCATAAAATCTGCATAAAACGTAGACAGCTGGAGGGCATTTGGGGACGGAGACTCGTGTGTGTACCCTCAGTGAGAGGAGGAATCACAGGGAGTACCACCAGCTGGTCCAAGAGCCTCGCCTGGATGATGGTTCAAGGTTTATTTTAGGATGAGTTGGGGACAGTTTGACAATCTGCTGTCAGTCAACAGGCCTAATTACAGTTGATAAAATGTTGGTGGTTGAGTCTACAATTTGTGTAGATACGTCTTGCAGCTTGCCGAGAGCCATGATGAAAAAGAGCTATTGTTAGATTAACACGGTACGCTACCACTTTTTTTCACTGCAAAGTCTGCCTCTTGATCCATCTGATCGAACAATGGGGGAAAAAAGCAGTGATGTCGGGCACTTTTTCTGCTAAGAGTTGATATTTTTCAACTCATCGCGTTCAGGCTGCTCCTGCAAAAATGTGAGGCACTCGGTAACACAAAAGCAGCGAGCAAAACACTTCACTCTCATTGAAAACAAATACAAAAACCTGTGCCAAGCTGCTGAAACACGCTGATCAGAGCCTGAAGCTCGCGGCTTTGCCTGATTTAAGTTCATGTTTATGTAGCTAAAGTTAGCTAGAGCCTTGATTTACAGTTTGTTTCCTCAAAGGACTTTAAAGGCTCACAAGTATGCAAAGAAAACAGGATGGTTATTTTTATAGAATTGACTCTATGCAATGGCGCCAGGATCACAATCAGCATATTTGAAATAAATGCATAGTACTCTTACAGGTTACCGTATATGACATTAAGGGCTCTATCTTAAACCCGGCACAAAGCTGCACACAGTGCAACTAACGTCATTAGGCGGGTTTTCATTACAGATTTGCGCAAAACAAAAAGAAATGTCGATAAAACACAATTTTGAGATGACTTGTCCTCTCGTGATATCATTCCAAGAAGCATTAAGAGAGCTGCTGTGCACATTAGCACACGAGGAGCAGCGAAACCTCACTGATTATTTCAGAAGCTAAAAGTTTAGTTCTGTTTACTCTGTCGAGTTTATAACTACAGTTTTTAGTTTTGCTGCTTAAATGTCCCACAGTATTTGCTGCAGCGACATTACGGCTCTTACTGTATAACTTTAAGCAAAAAAACGTTCTCTGTGCTAACGGGCAGAATTTGTCTTGTAAATAGCAGCGCAGGTGAAGGCACACCTGGACTTTAAAGGGAACTGGACATGATGCTCCGATTGAATTCATTGCTATTTGTTGTGCACGTTGTGCACCGTTTAAGTAGTAAAAGTGCAGCTGGACTTTGATGCACTTGCACACTTAAGACCATGCACTATAGATTGTTTAACCCTTTAGAACCTGAATCAACATCAGTTTTGTTTTGCTGCATTCGCCTATTATAATGCATTAAAACCTAAAGAACTGGAGAAAATTGATTTGATTTCTTTTGAAAACAAAGGAAAAAAAGGAAAAGAGCAACTTGGCAAGAAAGTCTATATAAATGGGGGAAAATGAGTAAAAGGTTACAGGAAAATGAATTAAAAATGAGCAGTGGAGAGATTATCAGATATTATTCACAAACTATATTTATCATTTTTATAATGATATATTTAAAATTATGTTACAGAAAAAAAAGTTAATTTGTTCTTGCTTGAAGTCATTTTCTTGTCTCTTTTTTTTGTTTTGGGTTTTTTTCTTATTTTACTGTAACTTTTTATTTATTTCTTTTAAACTAATTTCTTACTATTTTCGGGGGCCTTTTTTTTATGAGATGCTCATTGCTTTCTTTCATATTTTTGAAATAATTCAAGCCAATTTACTCAGGTTTCAGATGGTTAAATAGGGCCCTAGATGTGACATTGGGGTAGAAAGTTGGAAATAATCTCTGTTATCCTCAGCTGTACTTTGTTTTCAGTGCTAACAAACAGATGCCAGCATACTGGTGAACGTGGTAAACACCACCTGCTAAACATCAACATGTTGTCATTGTGACCATGTTAGCATGCTGCGCTCTACGGCTAAATGGGCATTTATTTTCACAGTTTTCGTCCTGCAGTGTGTCTCAGCGGTGACCGGGCTGTACGTCTTGTTACACAGCTCGCGCTGACTTGAGCTTAAGGAGACGGTTTCCTCTTGATATACACCCACAGCCAGCCTCACACGCAGGACTGACTGCTACCACATCCTGCCCATTCAGCTCACCAGACTGCAGATTTCTATCTCGAGTCTCACAGGGTCATGATTATACCCTTCAGTGTCGACATCCTGAATACGCTCCAAAGATTCCACAGAAAACACAGTTATCAGGAACAAACACACTTGGCATCAGAAGTATCGTTTTGAAATGCCAGCGGGATATTTGTAGCAACGTTCTTTGGTTTTTTGGAGGAGCTGACGCGCTCCTTTTGTCATCTGAGCTCATTCATAATCAGGGTTTAGTGGTCAGCGCCGTTAGGGTGATTGTTAGTGTTGTGTGACTTGTGAAGATCAGAGACCTTCATAGATAGCTCATACATTATGGATCTGCCGCAGTGATGGCGAAAGGCACTAGAGCTCAGACCTATTCATAAAAAAAAAAAAAAAAAAAAAAAGGTCGGGCAGACAAATAGATGAGGGCAGGAAGTGTGTTTAATTACCCGTTAGTGCCGCAGAAATTGAAAGGCTGTAGAGGCCGCCTTAATAACCATCTGTGGTTTCATCGTGATTTACGTTGTTTTTTCCTGTTCGCTGTTTAGACAGCAGCTTTAATTGGACAGAGATTTGTGAAGCTCAATCAGGAAACATATAGTCTCTATAATGAAGTGAGCAAGCTGAAGGAGAGGCAGAGAGGAGCGCTTGATTTTAATCATACAAGAAGCCAACCCCATAGAGACTGTCTTTGTTCAACTCTAAACAGGAAGACAATTTCTGTCATGAGAGGGAGCACATTCCTAACTACATCAATACATTACAGTACAGCCGGAAGAGGAGGGTCGCAAGCCAGTGATGCTCAGCCTTCAGCCCATGGGCCCCTGATTTCTAATTCATAACAAAAATAAGTGATTCACACTGCGAATTGGATTTGTACTTTAAGTATACATAAGGGGCCAGAGTGCATAAAATAGCATTTAAATAGTGCTTGTATATCAAAAAAAGTGCCAGTGGAGGATCCCCCACACCCTCTGACAGAGGTCCTACCTACACTCCTAATGTCCTAAAATCCAAAAAACATTGTAAAATCCTCAAAATGTCCTTAAATCCAAGAAATTTTCTAAAACTTGAGAAATGTCCCAAAATCCTGGAAATGTCCTAAAATCGTAGTAATGTGCCAAAATCCTAGAAATGTCTTATAATCTCAGAAATGTCCTGAAATCTTGGAAATGTCCCGAGATCCTAGAAAAGTCCTAAAATCCTACAAATGTCTGAAAATTCTGGAAACTAAAATTTTAGAAACATGTATGGAGCTGCTGCAACTGGCCCCTGGCCTCTTGTCATTGTGCAAAAGTGGCCCCTGAGCAAAGAAAGCTGAGCGTCCCTGCACTACAGCAGCTGAGGAGGGCCGTAAGCAGTTTATCATAAATGAAAAACACGTTCTTGGTGCTTGTGGAATCTGTCTTTGTGCTCGTCGCTGGTCAGGAGTAAAAAAATGGAGCATCATGGATTATTTAGCACGCACATACAGTATCATAACGCGTCAGACATTTTGCTTCGACATGTCAGATTTCAGTCCTAACTGAACTGTCAAATCTCAGGTTTGTGATCGGGCGAGAGAAGCCGGGAGAGCAGAGCGAAGTGGCGCAGCTCATCCAGCAGACCCTGGAGCAGGAGCGCTGGCAGAGGGAGATGATGGAGCAGCGCTACAACCAGTACATGGACGAACAAGAGGTTAGTCTCAATGCTCGGGGCGAGTTTTAAAGAGCTTCTGAAACAAGGAGAAAAAAAAACTGCTGGTTTGTCCTTCTTGAATCAGTGGTGGTGCAACGTCTGCACATGCACAGAGCAGAAGTGAGGGTGCAGTGCTTACTAATCAGTTTCCGTCCTTCACTTACACGCACATGCTGCCATGATCCAGCGGTGGAGGGAGCGCTCAGATTTTTGACTAAAGCTGAGTTTTATGGGGTACTTATCCATCGTCAGTGTATTACATACAGTAGATGACAGTAAAGTTTAGAGATTTTGATTGGAATAATGCAGCAGAGGCTAAGAAATATACTACTGCAGCAAAATGTATTTTAGCTACATCCAAAAAATCAATTTCAGGTTAAGTGTACACTATATTTAGAACATTTTCACCACTTTATCTTGTTTTCAGACAAACCCTCTCTGACAGGGATCTGAAGCCGGGTGAACTGAAACCAGACTCCACTGACAAAAACGATAATTTCACCTCAGTGGTCACAGGAGCTGCTGGTCTATCGCTGCTTCCATCGCTTAGTTTGTTTGTGTTGTTGTGTGACTTTGGTGAATCCGAACTAAAACACAAACTAGATTAAATTTTCCATAAATATGTATGAAAGGGAGGTGACCTATCAGGCGACCTGTCAGGTGAGCCAGTGCAGTAAGGCTGCATTCATGTGATGTCAGAGGGTCGTAGTTTCCCAGTTTGGAAGTCGCTTTGAGGTCGTAAAGTAGGAACAACACGGAAGCTACAAAGAAGATGGGTTGCATTTTAATGCTAAGAGCATTTAATCAAAAGGTTGATAGCTGTTGCCAGTGTTATTATATTTTTATGTATTATTTTATTATATACTCAAGTACAAGTACCTTAAAATTGCACTGAATTATGGTACTTAAGTAAATGTGCTTGGATTCCAGCACTGCCACAATCACACTTTAAAGATTTTTGAGAATTAAACGGAAGATTCAGGCTGTTAACTTTTACAGCTCTGTTATTGTCGCATCAGTATTCATAGAGGATCAATTCCAGTTTCAGAACAGTAATATCTAATATTTTCTCTTTCCCATGGACATGTTCTCCTATGCACAAAGGTATGCAATAGCCTTCATAGGAAAAATAATATCTGTATTAGGGATGATAACAAATAATCAATGATCAATAAATAGCTTGTTAAGAATTTAATCAAACGCGTAAAATTTTACTGATTAATCAATAGGCTATGAAATGCTGTCAAAATAGATGCAATGTGTTGGTGTGAGCTTTGACTGAGGATAAAATGCATTTGGTATCATTTGAAATAAGCAAAGTTTTTATGTTTTTTTTCTCCAAATAATGATTATTAATCCTAAATTTTACAGATTAATCTATTATTGAAAATACTTTCAATTTGCAACCCGAATCTGAACGCATTTATCCAAATTTTAAGTGAGAAAACAAGTTATTATTTAACATTTGCATGAGAAAAAAAGTCTGACACAAAGCCGCTTGACAACAAAATAAAAAACATCACTAACTGGATTTGAAGCTTATGTAACCATCTCGACCTGTTCAGGCACAAAATGCTTCCTTAAAATGAAAAACTAATTTTTTCGCAATCATTCGTTGGCCTTGTGCGTCCCTGGTTCCCCTTTAGGATTATGAAATTTATCCCATCATGAACTGAAGAGACGCTCTCATATGTGGCCGTGTTGTGCTTCTGGAGGGAGGCCACACTAGTCCGTCCAGCACGCAGAATCAGTCCGATCAAACGATAAGCTCGGCTCCAAAATGGGGACGAATCAGGATGACTAAAATGTGGAGCCCTTTGCTTTGTTAATCTCATGTTTCTCAGATGTTTTTGGTTTTACATAAACAGATCATGTGCTCAGAAACCGCCTGTAGTTTCATTATAACAGCACAGAGGAAGTTGCCCCATTCATGCAGGGTGATGGTGGGTGGTTCTTGAAAAGCATTGGGTTGTATAATAAGAGAGTCGTCTCCGCTTTGAAGTTTTCCACCATCTAGTGGCTGTTTGGTGTCATAGCACAGAAGCAGGCCTTTAAAGACGCCATTTAACCCTTTGAAACCTGAGCAAATTGGCTCGATTTCTTCAGAAAACATGGGAAGAAGGCATCTTGAGAAGAAATGACCCACAATTAAAGCAAGAACGTACTAAGAAGCAAGAAAAAACAAACAAACAAACAAAAAAAACCCAGAAATCCATAAAAAGGGGTAAAAAAAAAATTTAAAACTAAATTTAAAAAAACAACATTATGTCACATAATTTTAAATATATAACAAGGATAATTATAAATATAGTTTTCTGGACATTTTTCCCTAATTTTTTAAAAGTTAGGGAAAAATAAAATACATCTAATCTTCTAAATCTACTAATTTCTTGCAATTTGTTGGACATCTCTTTCCAAGGTGCTTATTACTTTTCTTCCTAGAGAGAGGAGAAGTGATGCTGATTTTTGGTTAACATTTCTTCCTTACCTGGACTTCTCCCTTCCCTGCAGGGTGGCGAATATGGCACAGATGAGGAGGAGGACGATGACGAGGAGGTCAGCCCGCCGTATCCCAGCGCCATCGAGGTGTTTGACTTGGCAGAGAACGAGGACATGTCGCCTCTGGAGACGGACCCTGAAAAACTGGCACATAAATACAAAGAGGTGAGACGTGAATCTCTTTAATTGGAGCTCTTCCTGTGTAATCACATCTTATTTCCTCTAATGGGACTAATTTAACACGTGTATTTACAATCTCTCTCCCCAAAAAGCTCCAAATAAAGCACGCTGTGACTCAGGCTGAGATCCAGCAGCTGAAAAGAAAGGTAGGTTGTTGGATTAAGATCTTACATGATTTTTTCACATATTTCTTGTTGTGTTACATTTCAGAGCCAAGCCCCTTTGACTATAATTAAACCTGTTGCATCTTTGTATAACCGAGACTTAAAAATAATGGATAAAAAACCCATGAGATGGCATCACCGAAGTAGTACAGTTAGCTCAGTTTTGATAATTTTCTAAAATTCTCATCCCTCAAACTGATTTTTAAATGCCCTCAAAATGTAGCACTGTATATTTTATGCAACTTTATCAGCAGGCAAAATAGTGGTAAGAACAGCACAAGCAGGAACTGTAAAATGGCACGCTGTTAAGACCTGCTTGGGGCAGTTGGCTTTTTTCATAAAAGGCTCTAAAATGTGGAACACACTACCAACCGAAATAAAATTAACACAACATATTAACAGAAGTGTTAAAGGATGGCTGGAGCAAAATCAGAGACGTGAGCATTTTAACTATTTTATAATGACATTTAGCTGAGTGTTATAAGTGTATGTAACTTTGATATTCTTTTGTAGTCTTTTTTTTTTTTTTAACTGTTATCATAATGTAAATATTTACCTTTTTGCATTTTTTTTTTACCATTACAGTTATTATATGCACACTATTGTATGTAATTTTGATATCTTCTCTTATTTCCTTCTTCTTCTTCACTAGAAACCTAACTAAGGAGAGGAGATGGAAACTAGCAACAGCTATAATCTCTATATAATAATAATTATTACAATAACTTTATTTATATAGCACCTTTAAAAACTGTTGTTTACAAATTGATTTGACAAAGAAAATGCAGGAATTCAGGGAATAATAAAAATAAACACCAATGCATGTCCCAAACAGAGAAAGATCTAGAGCAGTCAAACAATAAGGCAAGAATGAAATGTGTATACAAGAGATCAACAAGAATAAAGCAAATAAAAGGAATAAAACAGGCAGTTTAAGTACTAAATGAAAAGTTTTAGAAAATATCTGAATAAATGCAATAAAAGACTTTAAACATGTTAATTTGCAGTGTCCCTATCAAATAAGTTATGTTAATAATAAATAATTTTATAAATAGAATTAGATAATCTTGAGAATCAGAGATAATATAAGCGTGTGATTGAAATGGAGGCTTCACCTGTGTTTGCAGCTGCACCACGCGGAGCAGGAGAAGCAGCGCTGGCGTATGGACAAGGCCCAGCTGGAGCAGACCCTGCAGGAGAACAAGGAGCGCATGGAGAAGCTGGAGGGCTACTGGATGGAGGCGCAGAGTCTGTGCCAGGCGGTGGACGAGCACCTGAAGGAGACGCAGGCCCAGTATCAGGCCCTGGAGCGCAAGTACAGCAAAGCCAAACGCCTCATCAAGGAGTATCAGCAGAAGTAAGACGGCATGATGACGAAACAGAGCTCAAAGAGTTGTGTGATATGTTGAATCTGAGTTAAACTGTCTCTGATGTGCGTCCTCCGACAGGGAGATTGAGTACCTGAAGAAGGAGACCCAGCGCTGTGCACAAGTCGGAGCCGAGGCCACTCTTCTGAAAGAGGAGTCTGGACAACTTCAGGAGCAGGTGGGGCTCTGCAATTAATCAAATTTTATTCTCACTTACATTTTTGGCTTCTCTATAAAAGAATAAAATCAAGACAAAAATGATTATTTTGCCACATTTGGTACCACAATACTCTCGTTTTGTCTTGTGTTATGAATCCAGTGCACCGCTTTTCCTTTACAGCCGTGCGTTCAGTTTTGCAAACTTGTTGCAGACTCTCTAGTGACGTTTTTCTCCAAAAAGCAACTAGCAACAAAATTAGTCATATATTCAAATGTATTAGATTATATTTCATTCTCATGCATGCTACTGAAAATAATTACAGTCAATTGTGCTTTTATCAACAGCGCCGTGCCTCTCCCTCTCTTCTTTCACCGTGTTTATATTGATTTATTATTAATTTTATTGTATTAGTTGAATTATATTTAAAATTCAAGAAAAGTTAAAGAAGGTCATGAGTTATCATGTTTTTGGGGGGGATTTTTGGAATAAAGTGATTATAGAACAATAAAAAATACAGGTGCAGGGGCACATGGGCAGCCCAAAGAAATAAGAAAAAAAATAAGATCAAAACAAACAATAAAAAACAAAAATTACAAGAAACAAACAAAAAAGGATACAGCACAAGTCAAACTAGTGGGTATGCATGTTTTAATAATCGTGATCGAATATTGACCAAAATAATTGTGATTATGATTTTTTCCATAAATAAAGAGCCTTAGGTACGGGAGATGAGACTTTATCAAAATTTTGAATAATTAAATTACTTTAAAGCCCATATATATTTTGTGCTTAAAGAAGCCTCATCTTGTTTCTCATTATAATGCAGACGTTTGCAGTTTTTTTTGACTGTGCTGTCATTAAGGAGTTTTATTGATGGTTGCAGAGAAACTTTTAATTGGTTTGTTACTTTTAGTTTAGTAGCCATTTTTCTTTTTACAGAATTTGTGAAAACAATTTGGCTCAAAACTGCTTCAGTGAGTCATGTGGCCTTTATACAAACCATACGATATATTTCAATGAAGTGAAAACTCATGCTGAGGTTGTTAAAATAGCCCAACGTGACTCACACTGCTGCAGTATGTGGGTGAAGATACTTAAATGAAATGTAAATGTGTGTCAAAATATAAAAATTTCACCACCTCTAAATGGATAGCACTTTTTTTAAAAACGTTATTTTCTTAAAAATTAATCGGTTAGTTACCGGTTAAAGGGTGTCATGCTATCAAAGGCAAAATAAACCAAGACTTATGTCCCTAATCTAGCACTACAGGTAAAAGGCAGTATACGTATTTTTGCTTTTGGGGTCGACTGCTCCTTTAATACGTACACAGATCTAAACATTTGTATCTGTAACAATAACGAAGCTCTCTGTTATGGATTCAGATTTTTTGGACTTTACTATGTATGTTGCTCACATGCTGTAACACAAAAAAAGCAGCATAATTAAACATTTTCCTGTCTCTCTGTCCTCTGCAGGTGGCTGACCTGGAGTGCAGGGTGGAGGAGCTGAAATCTGAACCTTTATAAAGGCCTTTTTGTCTGTTAACGTATTTCAGAAAGCAGAACTTAACGAGTCGAAGAAGATAGAGAGAAGATATTAGTTATTGTTCTTGAAACGACCTGCAGGGTATTTCTCGTCACCACCTCGAGCTTGGTTTCTGGTCGCATACTGTATATGTGTCCTCAGGCTTTCAGCCACTTGACCCCACCCCCCTTTTAACCACATTTTTCTGTTAACATTTACGGGAACACGAAGAACGGTTTTATCACAAACGCAGACTCCGCTGAGCTCTAGATGTACTGTTCCTTTTTCATTTCCAGAGTTCAGTATTTAACCCCTTAATTTGTGGTTTCGTGACAGACCAGGCTGTTGCTTTTAATTGCCAAAAAACACCCTCCCCCCCTTTCTTTTTGCCTAGTTTTGTGACCTTTTTTGTACAGATGTGATACTGTGTGGTTTAACAATCAGTTTGGTTTGTAAAAAATTTGAATATGTGTATAACATTTAACATAATATAAACTAATGAGATTGAGGGTTGTTGTATATTTTACGTGATGAAGGTGTGTAAATTGGACGGAGATTGCACTGGAGAAGACATCGACAAGGTGCTTCACTGGAACGGAGGAATAAAGTTCGGAGGTGTCTTCGAAATTGTACAAACAGTAACCCAACCTTCGTAGGGGTCTTGTCACTTAACCTTGAGAACCACCTGCTGCCTACCTTTCAGAAGTGTTTGTGTATTTTTTACACATTAAGACTCATAAATGAGCGTCCAACCCCTCGGTTTTAACCCCTCGGACCACAGAAACAAGCCTCCACAACTGCTGTGCCACAAACGAAAATGGATCTTTTCTCCCCTAAAAATGGATGTTGTCAAGGACTTGTGTAACTGGTATTAGTTAGGACTACTGATATAAGAAACATTACTGGACTGGGATGTTCAAGAAGTCGTTACCAGCAGCAAACAGATTTTAAAAAGCTCGAACCAGCAGCTGCACTTGACACCACTGTGTGTAGCACATGGAAAACACTGCCAGGTTTTATACCTGTTTCAATTTACGCACAGTTTAAAAACTGAGTCTACTCGTGTCGACTGTCATACCAGTATGTTTGTATAGTTCAGGTAAGACTGAAATATTTTAATTTTACTTAATATTTATAATATAGTCAAGATGGAAATATGAGCTAACAAGGACAAAAACTGACAAAAGCAATGCAAAACATTCAGTAGACAAGTTATACTGTGTCATTAAAAAAAATGTAGATCTGGATGACTACAAGAACAAAATTAAGATTAATGAATTGAAAAAAAACAGGCATGTTATGAGTATTTTCATAATGTTAAGGCTTGTACAGTGCACATGCTTTGCATTGTATGTTTTGTGGAATAAATGGTCAACAGTGAAGTCAAGGTCGTGTTTTTTCATTTTAAAGCAAGTTGACATTCAGAGACAATAAGCTTTAGTTTATATGACTGTGGTGAGCTCATTTATGTTTTTTGTCTATTGTACTGCATGTTAATATATTTTTTCTGCTCTCAAATAATTAACAAATGTATTTAAACATAAAAATCCAAGCTTTTGGTTATGAAATGCTTTAGCGTTAAATAAACTATAAGAGTCGCTTAGGTCTTTCCACATGTATCCTGTTCTAAATGTTTTTGTGTCAAAGAGACTTATGGAGACAGTTTTTGAAATTATTCAAGTATTGGGTTGCAGCAGCTTCACAGGCTACAATTTAACATTAATGGTAAGAGGTGCACCTTCAATTTATGTTCACTAAAGTGCTTGTTTTTGCCACCGACAGGCTCAGATTATTTTCTTAAGAGACAGAGACAGACCTTTTTGTGACCTTTTGTTGGAGAGTAAGGTCTTGTTCAGACTGCCGGCCCAAATCAGCGATTTCTGCTAATTTCATCCAAACCACATTTGAAGATTGTTTAAAATGCGATTCCAATCCGATTTCTACACGTGTCCCAGTCCAGATGCTGTGGCAGCTCAAGTAAGATTTCAAGTTTTGTTTTTTCTAACGCAACACACAACATCAAATCCAGAAGGCTGAAGTGCTGAGCAGATCCATGCTACCAGCAGAGTGCCATGGAGGTTAAAAAGAGAGGAAGTTAAAGGGTTATATTGCCTCATATCATTGGGGTACAACATATGCGCAGTAAAAATATGATCTGCAGTTGCTGGCACACTATCATAGAACAAATGGATGACTGATTCATCAATTCCACAATCGGAACAACAGGGGCAACAGTCAGCAACAGGGGCAGATGCAAAAATTAAGAGAATTTGAGAGCAAAATGATGGACCTGATTCCTCATGCTTCAACACTGGAAAGCTGCATCAACAGCTTTGCTATATAATTACTGACACCTACATTGTTACCACAGCAACCCATAAAGATAGGTTGGTGATGTCTGGATGCAAAAATGTGATCTGATTACTTGCACAAAAAAAAAACCCACTGCAGATCATCTGTGTTCAAGATCTGATTTAAGAAACAAAAATGACTTGCCTGCAGTCTGAACATAATCATAGTTGAACCAGAGATAGACCTGAAATTGCTATTGTCAAAACCCACCAGACTCCATTTAAACAAACAGCAATTTTTATCATCATAAACACACTTAATACAGAGTGGACATAAACAAAATAAAACTGTCTTTGTTCGTCTTTGAACAATCACCAACTCTAGTTTTGTTGAAATAAACCCTTAATTCACAGTTAGATGTAAAATTATGCTGGATCTATACACACTAAAATTACTGTTTATTTACACTAATTCTGGTGGGTTTGCAATTGCAACTTTTGGGGCTGTTTCTGGCAAAACAAAAAGCATCTGTGTCTTTAACAAAAGGGTCTATCTCTACAGGGATCATTACAAAACTTCTATGAAGACACTTAGAATAATCTAAGTGTGTCAGTGCCAAAAACAAGCACGTTAAGTGGTCATAAAATGACGGTGCACATGCCCTGAGTGGTTAAATAGCAACCTGTTTTGCAACTGCCGGTTGCAGCAGCATCACCCGTCACTGGAGCAATTTAATTACTGTTTTTGTCTCTGTTAGTTACTTAGACACAAAAACATGCTTTAAACAAACCTAAGCTTTAAACAAACTTAAATTAAAATAATTTTATGTACAGGACATTCAAAAATTCTCTGCAGCTCTTGAAGAGCACATTCATTAAGTACTTGACCATTTAGTGCAGTTAAGCTTACACCGGCAATGATTTAAGCTCCTTCCAAAGTCCTAAAAATGTGACTACAAGTGCATCTTCTGATGATGTCTCCTGAGATGATAATTTCGGGAAAAGCTCTTCCCGCACTGGGTGCATTTGAACATCCTCTGTCCCAGGTGAAGCATTTGGTGAGCTTTGAGACTCTGCGGCCGGCTGAAGCTTTTACAACACTCGGGGCAGCTGTAGGGCCTCACCCCCGTGTGCTTCCTCTCGTGTCGCTTCAGGTCTCCTGACTGCCGGAAGCTCTCCCCGCAGTGTGTGCACAGGTACGGCTTCTCTCCTGTGTGAGTCCTGAGGTGCACGTTGAGCTGGCCGGTGTAGGAGAAGCTTTTGCTGCAGTGGGGGCAGCTGTACGGCTTCTCTCCTGTGTGAATGCGCTGATGCTGCTTGAGGCCGTAGTGGTTTGTGAAGCCCTTCCCGCAGTCGGTGCACAAGTACAGCAGCTTCACCTGCTGGAAACACGTGTGAGCTTTGAATGTTTTGGCGTTTGCACAGCTCTTCCCGCAATGAGGACACACGTATTCTTTCCCTCCCTCTTCCTCCTCTTCCTCCAGCTGATCCACAAGGCTTTCTGAATCGCAGTGTGACAGGTACTCCACCGGGTGATGCCTCTTGATGTGTTTTATAAGGTAGCTCTTTATAGTGAAAGAGAACTGACAAAACGAGCACGGGAAAGGCTCCGACGTGCAGTGATATTTCATGCATGTGTTGCTCTTCTGATGCTTTTTTAAGTTCCCCGACGTAGTGAAGACTTTTCCGCAGCGCTCACAGCTGCAAGATTTTGCATTTGTGTGCACCATCTGCTCGTGTCTCTTCAGGAAGCCAGACTTACTAAAGGTTGCCCCACACTGACCACACTTGAGCTGCTTGAAGGCACACTTATGTGCTTTGAGATCGTCTGGGTTTCCATATGTCCGTTTACAGCGACTACAGCTGAACCATTTGTATTTTGTTAACTTTCTGGCAGCAGGTGCTTCTGGCTCAGTGGAGCTTCGCAACGGCTTCTTACAGATGGCTGCTCTTCGTTTTGGAGCTATGAGCTTCGTTATGGCAGAAATTTTGGATCCAGCTCCGAGCCGCTGAGGCCTCTGACATTTTTGGACAGTTTTAGCCACTGATGGTTGTGGACTGAAGTCTGGATCCTCACTCTGATCATCATCGTCAGCAGGCAGTGGATCTTCTTCATGATTTTCCACTGTTGTCTCTGAGTGACTTTCGGTGATGTGCTGCTGAAGGGCGTCCACTGCTGAAAAAGTCAGCGAACACTCAGTACAGCTAAATGGCATGTTTGTAGATTCCTCTGAAGCCTCATTTAGTTTGTCTCCCATCTTGCCTTGTTTTTGGTGACTCCGCAGGTGCCTGGTCAGGTCGTTGTACTGGCCAAAGCACTTCTGACACACGGTGCAGACATACGGACGCAACCTCTCATGAACATACAACTTATGCTTTTTTAGGGTGGCTTCGTTTGTGTAGCCCTTACCGCAGTGCGAACAGCTGAACTGGGATGTTTCTGCCTCTCCTGCAGCAGCGTTCTCAGTTTCAGTTATGTCCATAGCTTCTTGCACATTCTCGCTTTCATTCACATCTGTTGTTTCCTCGGTTACAGCTGAATCAGCAGTGTTTAAAACTTCAGATCCCGGTGTCTCACTCTCTTCCTTTTCACTAATAATTTTGTCCTGATTAGGACTGTTTGTTTCTTTTATCCCAGCTTGTTTTCTGTGAACTAGCTGGTGTCGGATTAAGCCAGACGCCTGGCTGAAGCTTCTCCTGCAGTGTGGGCAGCAGTACGGACGTCTGTTTGAGTGGACGCAAAGCTTATGCCTCCTGAGGTGAGGTATTTGTTTGAAAGTCTTACCGCAATCACCACACGTTTTAGACTCTACAGGATCAACAGCTAAAACCACCAGGGGTGCAGCAGAGTGACCTGAGTCGGCATTTGAAGCAGGATTTTCAGGTTCAGCCGTCTCTGCAGCTGGTGTTGTAGCACCCTCTTCTGGCTGGGCGTGGAAACATTCTGTGTGTCTCTGCAGGAAGGACTCTGTGGTGAAGGACAGCTGACAGTGGGAGCACGGGAAGATCTGAGAGGCTGCAGTTGCATTACTTTCTGCAATTAAGAGATAAAGAGGAAAGAAATGTGTCAACATAAATTGACAAGATTTTAGAATAAAATGGCATAAAAATTCAAACAAAGTCAATAAAGAATAACTACCAGGGTTCCCATACATTTCGTATCAACTTATTTAAAAAAATTTCCATAACTTTGTGATTTTTTAAAAGCTCTTTTAAAATGGGAAGGTTTATGAAGCAATACAGGCATACATTATTGAACACGCACTTCGCAGGCGTCTGCAGGTAAGCAAACTGGAAACACTTGCTAATTTTCACTCGCTCGTTAGACACACCCTTTGAAAAATAGCTGAATATGCCAAAAAGCCGCACCAGCACACACGAATACTTCGCAAAATGTCAAGACATAACCCCAAAACCAAACCTATTTTTTGCGTAATGTTAGAAATGTTTCGGATTTTTCTGAACATATTTCCAACAGTAGCCAAAACAATGCATATTCAAAACTTTTCCAAAGCATATCCAAAACACTTTTCTTATTTCCAAGCTTTTCCAAGAATTTCTTGACCATAGGAACCCTGAACTACAAATATCTAATATTTCATGAGTGGCAACATTTAGGTTGTAACAGATACCTGCTGCATTCAGCTTCATCACCCACACTTGAGTCCAGGCTTCACTGAACTGGGCGAGAAGTTTGCTGCTGGGCCAAACCATGAGCTCGTCTCCAGGGTTTATGGTGCGACAGCAATGAAAGAGGATGCTGCCTTTGTACTGGACCACCAGCAGGTTTGCCTCTTCTTTGTGACGAGCACAATTTATGTACCTGCGCAAGAAGAGAGAGATCGAATTTAAACATGGACTGATTGTGAGATGCATCTTGATCAACGATATGAAGAGACACCGTGAGGTTACATGAGAAACACAAACAAAGCATGTCCAAAACACTGACATTTACACATTAGCTGCAACTAGTTTAACAAACTGTTGGCAGTCGAGTTGCACTGTGGGTAATGTAGGCGCCTGACTGCATAAAATAAATAAAGATAATATCCCTCTTTCTGCATCAAGTTTGATACTTTTTGTAAGCCCTCCATTGCAACACCGATAATGTTATAAAATTGGTGGTGTAGTCTTTTTTATGAATTCTGAGACTGAAAAAGGAAACAGACGCAGTAACAAAAGCAGAATTCAATACGTTACCTCATCCAGTTTGAGTGTGACTCTCTAGCAGCATCAATGTACTCATACTCATCTTTTTCTTTGTAAATCTGCAGAAAATTAGATTATTTTCAAGACAAAATACACACATATAACACAAAAATTTGAAGAGGATAAATCATATCTGAGCTCACCTCCCAGGAGAAGTCACTTGCCATGGCATTCTCCCTTGTCGTCATTTCCCCCTCATATGGTCCAAAATGCATCCCCGGAGACACTATCGGTCCGTGATTTATGACCCCGACTCCTGCACTGGGAATACTGGACCTGCCGATCATCAGGCCATAGGGCAGAGTGAGGAGCGCCCTCTGGGGGAGACCCATGCTCGTTGGAAAGTCAAGAATAAAAGATGGGCCGTTAATGTTAGCGGGGTCACTCTGGTCCTGGAAGAGAGTCAGACACTCCTCGCAATCTGAAAAACAGGAGAACACAGTAATTAAACTTTATGTTTATTAGTATAAACCCAATATTTTAACACATGTTAATATAGCACAATTTAATGTCATACCCCATCTACAATAAAGCTTTTGACTATGGCAACTGCTTGTAATAAATTGCAGACTGCGCAGGCTCTCTAAGTTTCAGATTTACTCAGTTTTAATAATCAGTTTTAAATGTCTTTTCTTTTTCTCTTCTTCTTGCACAACTTCATATTGTAATGTCATTGTGCTGTGTGTTGGTTCTGACCTACTAAGGGACTGCAGATGAAAATTAGCTCTAAGCTACAATCTGGTACAGTGCATTAAATTATAACATTTATTATTTTAACTGTACAATGTCCCTTTTAAATGAAGTAAAAAAAATAACTACACTCTTTATTCTAGGTGATTATACACTAAAAAAAAAACATACTTATATATTATATTCCATTTTGTCACTATATTCCCCTTTATCCTCCACACTGGAACTTCAATTGAAAGGAATAAGGAGGACGAATAAAACAACAATAATGCAGTAAACTTGCATATTCCATGTTAATTTAGTCTATGATTACTTTCTTATTCTTTCTTTAGTTAATGAAAGATGCTGTGAATATAAGCAGATGAGCAGAGAAGAAAAGAGTTTATCTTGCTTACAAAAGCCCCCGTCAGCCTCTGGGTTGTCTCCATGTCCCACTGTGTCCAGTAACTTCTGGATTGGAGTTTCTGCTGCCTCTAGAACAGGTATCACTGGGAGAGAGAAGAAACTGTCTTAGAAACTCAAGACAAGTTTTATCAACAGTTTAAGACTCCCATGCTGACATTTTCTTTGCACTTTTAAATTACTGCTGTACTGATTATGGGCAAAATGCAAAACATCTGCCCCAATAACAGGCCAGACCTTTAATCTGTCGGCCTCTAAAATACAGCCAGCATTCAAGAGTTGGAGGAATATTGCACATTTGAAGGGTTCCAGTAGCTGAAATATTGCACCAAGTTAAATGTCAAACAATACAATAATAAATAAACTTATCCTACCTGCAGCATTGTTGTCCTCAGGGGGGAGGCACTCCTCTGCAATAACAACCTCCTCGGTTGTCTCAACCCACTCCACCCCGGTGCTCCTGCCCGACATGAGTGCGGACTCTGAGGAGAGTTGATGCAAAGTGTGAATCTGTATCACAGACTCAGACAAACACACACTGCAGCAGATAGACAGCTTACGTAACTTAGCATCCTAGCCTAGCTCGCTAAATATAAACCAATTCAGCTGTTTAACACTATATTTCATACAGAAGGAGAGACACTCCTCTTGATAATATACAGTGGAAAGAGTCATGTCATGGCTAATGAAACGTTAGCATGGCTATCTAAGAGCTAGCAGCTGCTATGCGGCTATCACAGACGAAATGTAACACAGAGCAATAAATCCCCGGTTAACACTCTCTACGTTAACCCGTATAAATCTCTGTACTTACTCCAATCACAAAAGATACACTCCTCACACTGTTTTGTTCGCCAGCTGCCGTTAAATCCGGTTTTAGCCGTTAGCTGACATGTCAGAAACAAAACTATCCGAGACCAAAGCGCTTCCCCGGAAGTAAATAAATCCCTCTTTCAAGATAAAGGCCCATATATACATAGATCCGTTCTTTTCGAAATAAAAGCAGTAACGTGAAGTCAAAATACCTTTTGCTGTTATCTTCTAATGCACGTGTTCACATAATCTTCCTATTAAGTCTAACCAGCAATATTGACACATTTTACACCTACTTACTGTACTGAAAACAGAGATTCGTGCGTCTAAAAACAATATATAATACAATATATGCGATACATGTTAAAAACAACCTACATTTCAGAGTTGTAAGAATATTGCACATTTGAATAATTACACAGAGGATTGCTGATGCTTAAATATTGCACCACGTTATGTGCAAAAATCAATATAACGCGCCCACTCCCAATGTAAATGATAGAAAAGGTTTCTAAATCCTCAAAAACAAATGGATACAAAAACAATCAAGTATCGTTTATTGCCCCAATAAGGTGTCGGGCCATTTATCAAAACTATTAATTAAACAAATAAATACATAATGATTATTATTTGTTTATTTATTTTCATAACATTACTGTGATTCTACCCTCTACTTCTCATTTGTTATTTACTGCTGTACGTGTTCATAACATCTTCCCACTAAGTCTAACCAGCAATACTGAAACATGTTATACTTACCTATCGTAGGAGAAAGGGAAATTCATACGTCTGCAACGACTATTTCAACTCAGTCAGCGGTCCTTTCGATATCGGCGCCGCTGGTGTAGTGGTATCATGCAAGATTCCCATTCTTGCGACCCGGGTTCGATTCCCGGGCGGCGCACTGGTTTTTTTCCTGCGTGTCTGATAACACTTTCTTTTTATATGATTCACAAAACTTGCAAGTGTGTCTACAGGCTGTTGTACAGTTGAATAAAATCCACGCTATATAAGTATTATCCCAGTTAGCAACGTTAGGTTTCAAAACATTTTGAGAATGGTACAATGCAACCTATCTCTTAAAGTAAGGGTAACATTCACTATGAACATATACAACAACATATGTTTATTTTTTTGTTGTAAACATATCGCATGGTTTGCAACCTCAGTAACATGTTCTGAATGTTGCTTTGAAAATGTTATTCCTTTGTTCTCATGTAACATTGTTGGGATGTTTTATAAATGATCTGTCACTTTAATCATCACCAAAACATCCCCTGAATGTTGCATTAAAACATTATGTCTTAGTTTGCATTTAACCTCACAGGATCATTATTTGAATTGATAAACATCCTTAAAAGGTTCTTTGAAAATTAAGTTTAAATCTTTAAAACATTGTTGCAATTTGTAGGTAATGTTAGCCAATGTTTTGGGAACTTTCCTTGCTAGCTGGGATATCTTTTACACCAGTGGGACCCCTTTTCTGTCACTGAGTAAACAGTAAACATTTTAATTTAACTATTTTTTTTATAAGTTATCTTTTAATATATTCTTTGATTTCGCCTTGATCCTGTATAATCTTAGTGCTAATATTTCCGTTTGTTATTTTTTGAATTATATTTACTCTTATTTGTGTGGGTGTTTATTGTTGTTTCGTGATTGTTTCTCTCTTGTTTAGTACTACTATAAATTTTGTCTAACCTTAGTTTGGCATTATTGTTTAGCTCTTATAATTATGTTGCCTCTGCAAGAAGCACTTTGTAAACTCTGTTTTAAAAGCTGCTATATGAATAATAATCGTTATCAAAACTATATCATTATTGTTATTATCAATTATTATTATTATTATTATTATTATTATTATTATTATTATTATTATTATAGCTCTGCTAAATGCCTTGACAGCATCCGTTCCTTGTTGCCTGGCAACCTGCTGAACCATGTTTGTTGATGTTGTTTAGAGTGGGACAAAAAAAAAAGAGTAACAACTGTTTCCTGGCAACGACGAAGCCGACAGAGAGAAACCTAAAACTACTCAAAGCACCGAGATGAAATCCGTTAAATTTAGCGTCGGTGTGTCGGAGCGTGAGGTGGACCGTGAACCGGCGGAGGGATGTCCCTATATGTGCGGGATGTGTCCGTCCTGCGCCTTCGCCCCCAATCCTCCGGGCGCCTCCGGTGCGTGCGGAAAGTGTCGGATGAGTTCAAGAGGAGGTTCATGGTGGAGCTGCTGCTGCGGTGCAGGAACATTAAAGTGCTGGAGAGCATCCAGAGGGTCCTGGGTGTCACCTCATGGACTTTATTCACTTATGCCAGATCCAGGAGCCCGACCTCCCCTCAGGATTACCGCCCCTCCCGCAGCGCGCAGCGGGGGCTGCACGGGAAACCGCTCGGGATGGACCTGAAAGAGATCTGGGACTGGTTCAACAGCAGCTCCGACTGGATTAAATCACGATATCTGTGCCGTCTGTTCTCTCTCTGTGACCCGGAACTATTACGCATGGTGGCTAATTTAACCAGCGTGCTCCTGGTCAGACAAAAACGAGGGTTTCTGCAATTTAATGGTAAAAAAAAAACATATATATATATATATATATATATTGCAACAGTCTTGCACTGCAATTCCCACCATGTACCACTAGAGGTCCGCAAAGGGCACAGATAAAGATGCACAGAGGTGGCTTTAGAAATATATTTAGATAGTTAGCAAAAAGAAAATGTAAATAGATAATTAATAAATAAATGCGTTTATTATAATAATAGTTATAGTTAACAACAATAACAATAACAATAACAATAACAATTATGTTATTATTATTATTATTATTATTATTATTATTATTATTATTACGAACATAACATATAACTCATTTTAAATATATAAATATAGTTGCTTGATATTTTTTCAGGTCATTTTTTTGTGACCCTTTACAATTTTGATTTCCTGCAATTTGTGGCATTTCATGCCAAGTTACAGATTACTTTTTTCCAAATGTTTTTGGGGAGAAATCAAAGCAATTTGTTCATTTTTAAAGTTTAAATACTTGTGAGGGGTGTCAAGAAAACTAATGTTGATCCAGGTTTCAAAGGGTTAAACATATAATCAGTATATGTATGTATATACATTATTTCTATATTTTTCTTTTTTAGTCTGGTGCATGTTTAGTATTGTTTTTGTAATTATTTAATTCTATGTATTTCTTTTTTATTCTTTATTTTCTCTTTGCACTTTTTCTTTGCACTGTGTGTATGAAGAAACACATTCCTGATTTCTGTATGTCTAACACAAATGGCAGAATTGACATTAGAGCTGACTTTGACCTTATGCTCCTTTTCAGTGAGTAGTCGTCATACCTGTCAGCGTGTTGATGGAGACTCGGAGGACCCTGCTCTCATGGTGGTGCCTGGATCCTCAAAGTCTGTATCCGGAGTCAGCCGCTACCGAGACTTCATCAGCTGTCTGCCTGTTCACCTGTCAAAGAGGATATTAGGTAAACCATTAACACTTTGATAACACAACAGAAACACATGCACACCGCCAGATTTGCACTCTGAATGTATTTCTATTAGTTCTTACTGTTTTAATGCAACATAAACAGTATAAATGCTGCACATTAATATGATAATATTCATTCTCTTATTGCTTCAAGATACTAATACACAGAAACAGAAGTGGAGTTGACTTTCCACTGTTCAATCTGAATTGTGCATTGACATAAACTAGTAATAAATTAAGCCACTGTAACTGCACTGTGGTGATGCAACTTTACCCCATTCAAATGGTTAACCCTTGAATATAAGAAGAGCAAAGCCCTAGCGATCAAACGACCAGTGAGCTCTGTATGCAGGTTCAAAAAGAGGAATATGACATATGCTGTACAATTAGTATGTAGTCACTAAAAAAGGAAAAAATAAAATGTAGTAAAAAGTAAAAGTAAAGGATTATATTTCCCTCATAGATACAGTGGAGTAGAAGTAGCATTAAATGGAAATACTGGCCTACTAAGTAAATTAGTACCTCAAAACTGTATTTACAGTACTTAAGCAAATGCACTTAGTTACTTCCACCACAGAAAAACAGTGTGTGTCAACGGTTCATCAAACAGGGTTCCCACGGGCATGGAAAACATGGAAAGTCAATTTCACAGTCACGTGCTCCAGGCCTGAAAAAGTCATGGAATTAGTAAAAATAATTTCATGTTTTGGAAAAGTCATGGAATTAGTAAAGAACAATTCACAGAATCAGTAAAATATAATTTAAAGTTTTGGAAAAGTCCTGAAACTGTTATAGTAATCCTCTGTCTTTTTTAACTTTCTGCAGCTGTCAGCGCAGCTCTAATGAGCATCTGTGCATGGCGTTTTGTTTACCATCACGTATGTTTTTACATTTTTATTCTATGTACTGTGTACGTGTGTCCTCTACCAGGTCTTTTAGATGAGCACACCTTGAGACGCTGCCAGAAAGTCTGTCAGTACTGGCAGCACCTTGCACGGGAAACCGAGGAGGAAATCAAGTTCAGACGACTTTTCCAGGATCAAATTGCAGCAATGATGAAGGTGAGGCCTTTGAATGTTTACGTGATTTCATAATATGAATGTAAAATTTGGAACTGAGGATTTGCATATTTAAAACTGTGCAAAGTTGTTGTGGTTTTTGAGGATGGAATCAAATGTGGCGTCAAACGTATGACAATAAAATTTTTTGTCTGTTTTAGAGGTGCAAAGGTATGAATATAGTCAGTCCTACTTATGCCAACTTCACTGCAGTCCCTGTACCTGCCAAGGATGATGAGAACGTGGATATTCACCCCAATGTCCAAAAGGTCAACAAATCAACACCCGGACTCCTAAACTTATTTTGTACCAGAAATACGGCAGTAAATAAGTTGATTATCCTTTCGTTTGGTTGCACAGATGAAGCCGTTTGAAGCTGCTTACGCCAAAACCAGAACCAAGACCGTGCAAATGGAAGAGCGAAATGTTTACTGTGGTGCATATTTCACCACGATGCTGCTGGACCAGTAAGTGTTTTGAATCTCTTTGTTCACACTGCACGCTGGAAGAAAAACAAGACTGATTTAATTTGGTTGTGTTTGACAGAGAAGACCCGCGTCGGGTGGTGGACTACAGAGGGGGCTCGTTTATGGTGACAGGCTCCAACGACCGCGTGGTGCGTCTGCTTTACGTGGCGTCGGAGACCAAAGTGGTGTCGGTGCTGAAGGGCCATGTGGGCAGCATCCGGGCCGTGCTGCTCTGTGACGACAGAGACCTGCTGATAACTGCCAGCT
Organism: Plectropomus leopardus; assembly: GCF_008729295.1. Taxonomy (NCBI): domain Eukaryota; kingdom Metazoa; phylum Chordata; class Actinopteri; order Perciformes; family Serranidae; genus Plectropomus; species Plectropomus leopardus. The sequence continues at coordinate 5,930,278 of NC_056481.1, forward strand.
GCGACGCCAGTATCAGGTGAGGAGGACGATGGTTATCAGTGATAATTACATATATTTTTAATATATTTTACATTTTTCTGTTGTTGTATGTTATGTTATTGTTATGTTACTCGCCCTCTCTCTCTCCTATGTGTCATTTTGTCATCTACTGTTATTTTATTGTTCTTTACGATATGTATTGCACGTCTGAAGAGGGATCCCTCCACAGTCTTAAGGTGTTTACCGTGTTTTTCTCCCCATTAAAGTTTTTTTGGGGGAGTTTTAAAGGTTTTTCCTGACACTGTGAGGGTCCAAGGACAGAGAGATGTAAAGCCCTCTGAGGCAAATTGTGATTTGTGATAATGGGCTTTATAAATAAATTTGAATTGAATTAAATAGTTTCCTCTTTGTAACTTGTAGGGTGGGTGTTTATTTGTTTGTTTGTTTGTTTTGTTTTGTCTTTGCAGGTGTTGGGATATGAAGACGGACAGGTGTGTGATGGTGCTGTATGGTCACACTGGCACCGTCAACTGTCTCGACGTCCACGCTGACAGACTCGTCTCAGGAGCTAAAGGCGGTTCAGTCAGAGGTAAGCAGCCTTTGACGGATTCATACAGTCATACTGAAGCTCTGGATTTACACATATGGTTGCATTATTTCCCTTGGAAAAGAGATTCTTAATCTCAATGGGACCGACCTGGTTAAATAAAGGGTAAATAAAATAAAATAAATGATTATTGCTTCTGAGTTTTTTGCATACTTGTTCAGGGGAGTCACTGGATGACCTTTTTTTGTGACGCTGCTTACACACTTTAAATTGAAATGAATTGAAATTTATTTTGATCATGTAAAAATGGGAAAGAAAAGATTTTACAAACAAACATATCAAAAAGGAGTGGGAAGAAGTGCAAACATATAAAATCCCAGCCCTTCTCCATCAGTTACTGAAAAATAATTGACCCCCTTCCATTTTTATATACATTGAATTTAAATAAAAATAAACTATATATGACTATATCTAAACATATTTATATTTTTAATATATAATGAATAAGAGGAAGAGATAAAAAAAAAAGGAAATAATACTACGAAAGGGACAAATTAAAAAATTTAACCAAAAACCCCTGTAAACACCTGGTGACTGTCAAACCCCTTATTTTCCCATAAACCTGATGAAAATTAGACCATTGTACATCTTTTTAAATTGGTTCATGTTTGAACATGGCTAATGGCTTTTTTGTGGTACAGAGAATAACATATATGTTTTAAAATGTTAACTAAACTTAACCACCACGCTGCCAGTGTGGAGTCTGAACACAGGGAAGCATTTTGAGGATTTCCATTTCAAGCACCTGAGTCCCGTCCAGTGTGTGAGGATCAACACGAGAAGGGTGTACAGCAGCTGTGACCGGGGCTTCGTCAAAATATGGGACATGGAGAACGCGGCGCTGCTCAGAGTGAGTCATTTCTTGAAAACAATATCTATATATACATCTGCACTTGATAATGCCTTTGCATTTGTTCATAAATAAATATATATTATTTTGTGTAATGTATTATTTCCTGAAGGTGATCGACACCCACAGGAGCTCAGTGAAGTGTCTCTTCTTTGACGATTGGCACCTTTTATCTGGGGACTCTAACGGTCAGGTCATGGCCTGGAGCATCGACTGCAGCACTAGAGAGTGTCTCATGACCTTCAGCCACCCAAAGTAAGCAGGAAACCTCCTGAGCAGATGACGCAGAGAAAGTATTTTACACAATTATATTTAATTTGTAGGAAATACAAAACTTTTCAGTATATTTGAACATATTTTTCAGTCCCTTTTTTTCAATATGCTTTTAAAATGTTTCACGTTGCTGCAGGGAGGTCAAATCTCTAACTCTCGTCTACCTGCGTGTCGTTACCGGCTGTGCGGATGGAAAGATTCGGATATTTAATTTTCTCACCGGAGATTGTCTGAGAGAGATCACTGCAGAGGCTGAAACAGGCCGAATCCTGTCGCTGCACTTCCACGACAATAGGTGAGTCAGGTGTTTACTTTTTATTACTGTGTGATTTTTTTTGTAACTTTAGTGTTCAGTAGTGGCTAATTATTTCTTTCTACACCCTCCTTCAGAATATTAGTGAACGCAACAACCAGTGTGAAGCTCTACCAGTTTGCCAAAGTGTTCTGGGATTACGCAGAGTCAGCAGAGGGAGGTCAGGGTGATGCGGTGGCTCAGGATGGTTTGGTTTCAGAGAAATCTGCAGCTTCGCTCAGAAAACTTCTCTTCACCGACTGCAACAACAAGAAGCCAGAGAGAGCTGAGCTTCTTACCTGCTCCCTGCCTACCTCTGCGAAATGTCGAGCACAAGGTAAGCACGCTCAAGTCAAAAACAACAGCAAAAAGATCTTTTGTAAATAAAACTTTTCCTTTGTAGCCAGCGAGCGCTGTGCGAAAGAGTCGGTGATGCTGAGTGAGAAGGCAACAAGTGAACGCATGAAGAAGAGGGGGCTTCATCACCCTCTGACACGTGACTCCATCCTCCTCAGGGTCAACGCCATCCACAAGGCGCAGTGCACGGACGAGGTCAGCATCAACATGGAGGTCAACGCCAGGCTGAGGGATTCTTGGGGACCTTCAGATCCTTCGCGCTGCAACATGAAACAGACTCAGGCGTATCCACAGTGGCACACACATGACGGCCGTCACACGAGGGCAAAGACGTGTGTTCCAATTTTAAAGAGAGCCGTCAGTCAAAATATGTCAAACGCGATCAAACGCAGAGACGTCTCCACAGCTCCTGACACCACGAGGAGACGCCACATGAGTTTATGTTGTAAAACAGCTCAGCCACACAGTGCCGACGCACGCAGGGCAATCAAGAGAGTGAGTGGATTCAATACAAAAGCCACAGAGGAGACTACTGAGTGCATGCCACCTAATCCAGAGCACTGCATGAAAACCAGCACCAGCTTGCCCAGGATCAGCCCAGCGGGTCCACTCAGAGAGCAGGGAGGGTTCAGGCTGCTCACAGTGACCCAGCTGGAGGACTGTCGGGCCAAGACGGCTCTCACTCAGAGCTGTGAGCAAAAACTGTCAAAGAGGAGTCAGAAGCAGGAGAAAACACTGTGAACAAAGTCACATGTGCTTCAACAGACACTTTTTTTAAAGATATATGTTGGCAGAACTCTTTCTTCACTGAACAGTGTGTGTTATGGTCATTTTTGGACATATTTTAAAAGTAATGTTTCATTAAAATTCCACTAGGGGTCAGTACTGTATCATCTGAGTAAGGCTGGACCAGCACCCAGGACAAATACTGAAGTTATGTAGTGTACTTTACATTTTTTTAAACTTATTTTTAGTTTATTATTCATCAGTGGTAAGTTTGTATTTTTCAAGATTTGTGTTTGTTGAATATATCTTGATATTATATTTCTATTAATACACTCAGTTGTTGATAAAGGGAGGGAGAAGCACACATTTAATTAACAGTTTATATGAAGCTTTTACACGTTTGACGTTTGCATCTATAGTTTTATTGCATCAAACTTTTAAAATAAAAAGTATTTTCGCATTTTTGAACACCTTTGAATGTGACTTTTTTTCTTCACAGTGATCATTTTGGGGGGGGTGATCTGGCCTTGTCTACACTTTTTTTTTTGCTGTGCCCGGTGTTATTTGGTCTACCTCAGAGTCTGCTGTTTGAAGTCCGCCAGAAATAGCGGTTTTGGATCAGACCCAGTCGAAACAGCAGATGGTGGGACGATTTAGAGATTGGGATTGTTGTTGATGAGGAGTGGAAGGAAATCTTTCACATTTCGAAAACATCCTTCCTGTTCCTGAGCTCCTTCATCCTTTTATCGATGAGGAATCAACAGTCATGAGATCTCCAGTAGGTGTTGTGAAAAAGGTAACGTCAGCCTAACTTCACTAAATTTGTAGGGCCTGTACACATGCTAATGATTTTTGCACCCTTAAACCAAATGTTTTCCATGTAGATGTGTGGAAGACACACTCAAAAGCGAGTGAAGCTGTGATGCTCAAGCATTCCTGAGTGCCTATATCTGAGACACAATGGCTGCACTTTGAGAAACTTGAGAAACTCCCACCCGCCCATCTGCCCAATAAGTGGACTTGTGCACCTTCTACTAGTGGTTACTGCCAGTATTATCACTTGACCTTGTCCTTCAGCGTTTCATGCGCACACTTATGGTTCAGTCCAGCGGCATTCTCAAGTGATGCCGCCCCTGCACTCTGCATGTTGATGTGCCAAGCACCGTCCAGCCGTCCGCAGTGTATAAAAACTATGCTGCGGTTCTGTCTGAGCATGTTCATATCTGACGTAGTCCGGCCACATTCCTGTTGACGTGGAAGGTGGCTTTCGGCATCACCCTTGTATGCCCAAAGCACTGACAGAGTGGAAGTATTTGACGAATTCAAATATCAGTCACTGGCACAGAAAAGGCACAAGAGTAGCATCCAGTGCCCGACCTCGTGTTTTCCAGGTGGTTTAAGACGCAGCATGAGTCCTAGCCCATAGGCAGCTGATGTATTCGAGTGTTTGGAGTCACTTTTGTATTCTGGACGGAGATATTTAGTTAAATGAAAGTCATGTGGACAGAATATGTTTATTCTTAACAGAAGGGGAAAATATCAGTTTTCTAAAAATATCTGCACACACGCAGATAGAGCCTAACTGTACAAAATCACAATTTCAAGTTCTCAGATTCCAACAGCTTTAATAATCAGTGGCGGCCACTGAACACCTGCTGTAGTGTTTTAATTTTTCATTAGGAGAATATTCTCATCTACTGATTTTCCTCCAGTCAATGAATGAACAATCCTTCGCTAATCAAGCAACAACAAATCTTTGTGATCTTTAGCATCTGCGGTACTTCAAACAAGAAGTCGTCAGAGTGCGAGGAGTGAGTCCCGTTCAGAGACCTTTCACCCAGCCACCTGCCCTCTAGCCCCGCTGCCTCCAGGGCATCATTAGGGGCGAGGAGGTTGAAGATCAGGGAGAAGGTCCTCTGCTTTGACAGCAGCAGCACAACAGCTGGGCACCCGTGAATAACAAAGGGGTTATGAGGAGGACTGACGGGCTAAGACGTCCCACTCTAGAGAGTCTCTTCTTTCAGGAGCGTTCTGCTGCTAATTAATTTGGTCTGCAGAAAACCGGGGATAATAGTGCGTCCCCCGCCTTTTTCCTCCTGTGGCAGTGTGACGTAGGCAGACAATGCAATCCCCTCCTGCCACCCCAAGCTCGGCTTAGCTTCATCATGCAGCACAGCTCCCCCATTGTTTCATCAGGTACGCAGTCTCTTGTCCAGATTTGCGGGGCGGATAATGAGCGTAAAATCAAAGCAAAGTTGGAAAAGGGAAAGTCTTCATGGAGGAATGCTCTTAGACCTTGTGCTCCCTCGAGCAGGCCCGAGGGTTGGCTCCAGAGAGGAGGGTACAGGTTTATTTATGCATGAGGAGAAGCTTGAAAGAAACAACAGTTAACCCGCTCGCTGTGAAAGGAGGTTTTAAGGATTGGCGGTGACAAAAGACGATTCAGTGCGACCCAGCTGACCTTTGATCTGCATCGATCTCCATCTCTAAAGGCAGATATTTGCATCATAGTTCATTTGTCAAATTAATTTTTCAATTTTTGTCATGCTGTGTCAGCAGCAGGGTTGAACTCTTAACTTGATTTAGACCAAAACCACAGAAACAGACCGAGTAGAAAGGACACTGAACTATTTGCTGTGGTCATCTGACTGGTGCAAAAGAAAATGGTGGTTGTTGTTAAATGTTATAGTGAAAACCCTCCTCAGTTGGACCGTAAAGTGCGCCACACTCACTAGTTTGAGAACCCTGCTTTTGCCTCTTTGTATGTATTTTTCTAATTAAACATAAAAATACGACCGTACATCAATCCAAGTTTCTCTCTTCCAACAAACTAAGACTAATGTTAGCTTAATTACCTTGGTAACTTATTGTAAAACACACTCCATTCAAACTTTAAAAAAACAAATTAAAACAGACCAAATCGATGTTAGGGCCTGTGTCCATGTCATCCTTTTTCATTTGTTTCCAATGAGGAGAGAACGTGTGCTGCTGCCAAGAGAAAAGGCGTTGCATCCAGCAGTTTTTTGCGCGGCAGCCCTGAGCGCCCCGATTTAACAAAAATTCATAAAGGCACTGGTGATGCCACTACCACTCCTTTAGCTTCGCCATCATCACATCAAAGACAGAAACGCTTATTCGTGGGAGCAGATCGGCCGGCCGACACTGGATGCTGCCACTGTATGTTCAGCACTCTGTGTTGCATTAGCTAACTAAATTTAAGATATTGTTGACAGCATGTCATTTTAAAATTTGCTGTTTTTTCATAGAGCTGGGATGGGGCACTACCCAGTGCCCTGCCATCGTTTTTCTGCTGAGAAATGAAGTGTGGACAAAGGCGTTTAGTTAGTCTTCTTAGTAATCTAGTAATCGAGTTAGTTAGTCCACTGTTCGAAAGATCACCTTTTTGCGAGTCCGTGAATACAGCGCAGCAGGCGGAGTTCTTTTTTATCTCCTTTGCCGCTGAATGTCACTCATGAGGTGGATAACTGATCGTTCACAGCTGATCAGATCGATGGATGACAGACGATATTAGCAGATTTTTGTAAGTGAAAGAGAGTTTTAGGCCCAGCAGAACAAACAGTTTAGTTTCTTTTTTAATGCACCTGATGTTCTGCTGCTCCTCTCTGCCGCTACTGCGCTATAAACAACCCCACAGTGTTACAATACCGGCTCCTAATTAACAGTCCAGCTCCACTGAGACTGTGGCGGGACAAATAAGACTATCGGGGCCCGCCATAGTCTTGATTATTAATGGAAAACACTGGCCCTGCAGTTCTGTCACTCTCCCTCTGAGGCAATAATACAACCTCAAGGATGCCAAGTGCCATAAAACTCCAAAGAAGAAGAAGAAGAACTCTCCCTCTCTCCCCATCATGGTACTCCCCTCTTTCTTTCTCAACTCCTGCCATTCAAGCACAACAACTGCCAGTTTCATTTAAAAAAAAAAAAAAAAAAAAAAAAGAAATTACAGCGTGGCCTGGCCTGAACCCGGTGGGTCGGTTCGGGCCTAATCGGGCTCAGGCACAGAATCAAAGCTCTAATTCAATTATGAATGTTCGTTCTACTCTGATTCTATTTCTATGACTAAAAGCCTCTCTTCAGACCGGGTCAGACCGGGTCAGTCATGGTACAGAATGTGATTAACCAAATCATGATGTGCATTGTTTTGCATTTGCATGTCACTCAGACGGGTGCCTGACTTGCCCCGGAGCTGTCCAGATATCACACCGTCACCAGGTTTAACGAGAGCGGCGTCAGACGCAAAGGCTCAATGAATATGCAAATCACACTCAATCTCAAGGGGAAGTGACTTTGTGATAAGAACACTGACTAAATCTCCCCATTGTGGAAAAACCGACTCTGGACGCTGTTCTGAGAGGCAGCCAAACACTGTGTGCTGGAGAAGCTTAAACACGGATCATAATGAACAACTCAAAGGCCTGACGCAGCAGTGACATCAACACATGGGAGCGACGCCTTGATCTTAGGACAGCTTTAAACGCCAGGCCACACCGCCTGTTTCCAAACCGTCCCCTGTTAGCATCCAGTAACAAGACCCATATGCCTCTCTGACCTCATTTGGAGATAGAGATCATAAGTGAAAGGGGATACAGCCAGAACGAAGGGAGCCAATTAACAGGAACACCATTACCGAGATATGGGACTGATTAACATCCACGTCCAGCCAGGCCAAATAGATAAGAGGGAATCTGATTGCTCATTGATTGGATCGTGGCGGTGCCTCTGCAGCGGGGCAGGTTCTTGTTTTGTGGAGTTGGACCTCGCTGTGTTCGAGGGGTCTTGATTGAGCCAAAAAGAGTGCAGTGAAACCGCTGTGACCACACATCAGGAGGATGATCAAAGAGGCTACTGGTGGCTTCTGGCTCGGCGCGCACACAGCTAACCCCCAACAGATGATCGCTCTAAGTTGTTACTCACAGATGGCTCAGCGCAAACGCACGTCAACAAGCGCTGATATGAGCGGCAGAGGCGACACCTGAATTAGCTGAGGTCAGTGTGTTGGGCTCCTTACTCAAAAAATGTAATGTGACCAGGTGCCAGTCGCAGCAGCCCCATACATGTTTCTAGGATTTTAGCACATTTCTAGGATTTTAGGACAGTTCTAGGATTTTATGACTGTCTTGGATTTTAGGATGTTTCTCTGATTTTAGGACATTCCTAGGATTTTCTGATATTTCAAAGCTTTTAAGGTCGTTTCAAGGATATTAGGACATGTCCAGGACTTTAGCACATTTCTCGAATTTTCAGACAATTCTCAGTTTTTCTGACATTTCTCAAGTTTTAGGACGCTTATAGGATTGGACTTTGACATGGAAGTTCACTGTTTGCTTCCTGTCTTAAAATGATGTTTTTTTTCTACACCTGACCATGTGCCCTTGTTGCCTAATCCTAAACATTCGTGCCAGGATGTGTGTTTGTTGACGTCCTAACATTGGTTTCCATGTTCTTGTGTTGTCTAAATGTAACCACGTGCAACATCTTCCCAACATGTGCATTTGTTGACAGCATGGTAGCGCCATCCTGGAACATCAATGGCAGAAGGATACCTAGTCTGTGTTCGAGATCGGAGGTTTAAAGACGTGTTTTCTGCAGTTTCAATAATCTTAGTACCACTCCCTGCAGCAACAGCGTTTTTTGTCATCTTTACTCAAGACAAAATCAAATTAATGGGAATATTTCCAGCCACTGAAGGTAAGCATATCCATCATTTCGCTGCTTTGTGATGTGCATGCGCAGCGTGACAGTTATGAAAATGAGTCAACTGATTTGATGTTGGATTTAAAATCAGTCGTAGAGTCGTAACAAAAGTAACACTGTAACAAGCTATTTGGTTTTGGCATAACTGCAATATTACTGAAATTATATGAGTAATTAGTTACACTACTCATACTGGAAAAAGTAAAAACATTACTATAACTTGTTACTTGTAACTTGTTACTGCCCATCACTGGCTGAGGTTGATGTAAATGCTTCGTTTCCATATAAAGAGCCATTGTGTAATCGGACAGTAAAGGTACAGAGATTTTTTCCTCCCTCTCTTGATTATGTTTGTGTTTATTTAATTAAGTTTAAGCATTTTTTCATTTATGAATTGACTGATTGTACCGTGGGACCATCTGTTTTTACAGCGTGACATCTGGAGTGTGTTTTGATAATTGCAAAGAGATTATTTTCTATCTGCTAGACCTATTCTATACAAAAGACCTACACAAAAATAAACAAAATCAAACACACTGGTGCTTTATCACCAGAGGCGATGGCATATATTAGATTTAAAGTTGGACGTTTCTGTGCCACCGTTCACAGACAGCACTGGTTTTAACTGCTTGTCCTCTGGGGGGCCTTCTAGACCTGTTCATAAACCCGATCACTGGCCAGTCCTGAATGTTTCAGCCAGTCATTAATGCCTTAGCAGTTTAAATCTCATCTCTTCTATGTGCTTGTGTCCAATTTTGTTAAAAATACATCTGGTGTTAACTTTATGATCTCCCAATTATTAAGAAATGATCTTATAATTAGTGTAAATTGCATGTAAAATTAAACTTCACCATCTTTCTCTGTATATTACTGTAATTAAATGCTCATAAAAGAATAAGAGGAGAATTTCACTGCAGTCTGAAACTGCTTCAATAACATGCTTTACAGTCCATTCGAAAATGGTATTTAGTGGGTTTTCATGGCATGTCAGTGTGAATGTGTTTCAGTGCGTCACTATTAAACAAGAGAGAAGGGTGTCATGGATTGACCTGCAGTCTCAATGGCAGCCAGTCTTCACAGAGCAGCTCCAGACACATGTAGGCGACAGTGTTAAGTGTCATAATTTCACTATTTTCTCAGACATAAATACGGAGACGTGAAAGTCAAAGGTCAGCTGCATAAAACTTCCCTATTTAGAGGTCAGTAGACGCATATCGTCTGAGGGTTCTGAGGGTGGAGGGAGGACGGGGGTTGGGGTGGCACCTTGGAACAAGAAGGCAATTCACAGGCGAAGAAGTTACGGCAAACGGCATCTGACTCTACTTCCTGCCACAAAACGAACAGAAAATTAATTGTAACGCCGGACTACAAAGGTCTTCATGCACCACAGAAGAAGAACAAAACACTTAACTGGGTCCAGAGCTGCAGTGTAGGGTTAGAGGCCATATGTTGGAGTGAACGGTTGAATTTTTCTTAATTTCTCAAGGAAGAGGGATTTTAAACAATTTTTCTACACTGAACAAAAATGTGAATGATTTTGTTTTTGCTCCCATTTTTCACAGGCTGACATAAAAGATCTAAGACTTTTTCTTTGCACACAAAAACAACCCAGATGTGTCAAACAATTGAAATAATCCATCCACCTGACAGGTGTGGCATATCAAAATGTTGATGAAAAAGTGCAGTTTGATCACACAGCACAATGCTACAGATGTTGGAAGTCTGTGAGAGCCTGCCAGTGGTGGATGTCCACCAGATCTGTAAATTGAATGTTCATTTAACTACCATTAGCTGTCTCCAATGTAATTTCCCAGAATTTGGCAGTACATCCAACCAGCCTTCCAACCGCAGACCACACAGGGCACAACCATGAGGACTGCCTGATTGCTCAGGGCAAGTAAATTGCCAACAACTCACTTGACAAGTGGTTAAAAGTAACTAAAAAAAATAACACACAGTTTATTCTGGAGCTGATGATACAAGTAGTTTCCTTTGTTCTTATGAAGTATTCTACCTCTGAAATCATGTTTTATACAGTGGTATTTATCTTGAATATTGATGTTGGGTAATGTATGGTGTCTTTTGTGTGGCTCAGGGATAAATGAGTTTCTTATGAATAAAAAAAGGTCCTCTAATCTCAGGAGTGGGCAAACTCGCCTCTCTGTTGTAAGTTGCATGTGAGCAGTAGTGATCAGACATTTCTGAGAAATTGGCAGCTCCTTAAAATTGGAGTTTAGTTTGGTGTCTTAAGAGAATTTGGGTGAAATTCCAACTATGTTTGGCGCAGCTTGCCACAAGTTTGAGAGGACGGCATTAAAACAGTTGTTTTTCACAGGCCTGTAAAGTGTCCGAATAATATCTAAACATAAAAATTACTTTTAGTATTTGTTGTTATCGAGTAATGTCTAATAATGACATAAAAATGATCAATTTATTGATACATGTTAAGTCTGAATATTTGAACAATAATAATTAATTCTGAATAGAAACGATGTGGCGAACGGGTTTACAGGATATATCGCCCACCCCAATTACAATTTATCTCCTGTTTTTCCACTGCAAATTATGTCCCCGGAGGAAAACTGTTTGCAACCTTTGCATTTTCTACTAAGATAAACTTTTTAATCTGTTCTTATTCAGTCACATTTATTGCTGCAAAATTTATCCAGTGGTCTGAAAAAGTGACTGATTTTTTTTTTCTAGAACGCTACCAAAAGTTTGCATTACTTTTTTAGTCCCGCAGTGGGGAAATTCACATTACAGTAGCTATGATGTATGAAGAAGTATAAGCAGTGACGGAAACAATACAATAGTAAAAAAAATAATACAAATATTAACATATTAAAATGTTAGATAAAAAAAAACAAGGTGCCAAGTATGATTAAAAAAACAAGGTGACATAAATAAAATAAAATTACAATGTGCCAACAAAAGCAGTCTAGAAGAAAATAAATATATAAATATAAGAAATATGTACACTAATTGCACATGTAAAAATTGCAGTATAAATAAACTGCATTATAATTTACATAATAAAAAGACGATACTTGGCATCTGTGTTTCGATACAATGTTACCACACAAAATATTATGATACTATGCTGTATTGATTTTCCCCCCACACATATCTTTGTCACGTACAGTAAATGGCGACTGGCTTCAATAACACCTCCACAATACACAGAGGAGTTCCTATTTAAAGCTCAGCAGCACACCGACAGTGTGAGAGGGAGTTCGGGACAGCTAATGGACGTCTTTATCAGCGCTCTCCTCATAGTTTGACTCATGCACTTAATCACAGCCTGACAAACTATTTAGCTGCTCGCCCATGTCGAGTACAGATGTTTACTCTCCTCTGAATCCCGATACCAACGGAGCTCTCCCTGTTTGAAGAGGTCGCGTTACCTGATAAGAGAGGGCCCCCATTGCTTGTGAGCCAAGCAGCATGCCCACACATATAAAAAAATCTCACTTTTAGGGGGTGCTTTTATTCTGAAATATGTGCTGGCGCATTTTCTTTTGTTGAAAAGTTAAGTCATTTAGTTTGCATTAATCAAGAAACTGCAGTGTGGGGTGAACTGCTGCTGCCCTCGCACGATAACTCTGATGGATGTGGCCCGCTGTAGTCTCCCCCTTAGGAGGTTATCATTTCATTTCTTCAAACTTTTCACCTCGCATTATTACTTAAAAACTTAATCCCCCGAATATTCAAGCAACTCAGGCATCTTTTGAAAACTGCTATTTACCCTGAAGCTGGACTCACTATCTTTCACCCTTTAACAGTCACAACAAATGCCACTTTCCAGACACGATAACTCGACTGCTGTTTGTACAGTAAATACTCGCTGGGGTTCTCACTCTCTCCTCGCTTGACCCTAACCCAGGAAGAGCCTTTTTTGGAGCCGAGGAGAACCGGCGGGTGTCCTAGCTTAGATATTTCACAGCTCAGCGGGTTCTCTCGCATGTTGATACAAGTGCTGCGAAACAACACACAGCCGGGTTGATTCATGTCATTTGTGTTTTTCATTTAGTTGTCATGTGCAGGGTTTTTTTTTTAAGTGGACCTGGGGATACAACTGACCCATATTAGCGGCAGATGTTTTGGGTCATGGAGTGTAGCGTCTCATGAGCTTTTCCCAGGGGCTCGTGTGGTGAGAGGAGTATCAGTCATGGACACCAGAGGGGGAGCTGGAAGGAGGAAGATGAGCGATTTCTGCAACATGACGGTGAGAGTTTGTTACTGGAAGGAGACGGTTTGAACTCGTGAACCAGTCGATAATCTGGAAGGTGAAAAAATTAGTTCCTTTATCAGCATCTGTCTCCCTGTGTGCAGACATCTGCGGCTGAAACTTATTACAGATCCAAAGTTGAAACATCAGCCATCATTGACTTTTATTTGAAATGATTTTCCGGTGTGTTTCAGCCACACGTACGGTCATTTTACCCTTGAGCAAGACACTTAACTCCTATCTGCACTTTAGGGCGTTTAGGCCAAAAAGACAAGACTGTAGTTGTACTTGCTATAGAAAAGTTTTGTTTTCAACAAGTGTGCTTAAAGGAATCGTTAGATATTTGGTAAAATGTGCTGATCCAAAGTTTGGAACTATGCTATTTTTTATCAGTTTTCTGTCACTTTAAAAACTGCACGGGCCTGATAGGACATTCAGTACATGAACATACCGATCTGTCAAATCTCTCACTCTGAGTGAAAACACTGGCCTTCACCGGGACTTTGCTATAGATCGGCATGAAAATATTCATATAAAACAAAAACGATTTTAAAACCTCAGTGTCAGGCTGAAACAATTCAGCTGCAAACATCTGACTGAACCAACTGGCACAAGACATCTGCGTCAAAATCTTTCATTTTCAACTTGTTCGATACTGAAATGTACTTTTTTCTGACACTGGTGAGTGAGATGCTGGTATTGTGATAGGTCTCTTCTCTCTTGGCATTCCACGATTCGTCGAATCCCGCAGCCTCTCTTCCCCCGCCCTCCCCCAGTCTACAGCTGTTAAAACACCCCATATTATTCTCATAATTGTTTCAGTGTGTAGGCTGTTATTTTAATGTGCCAAGCTGGATGAGTCAGGAATCGGCGGTACAAAAGACAAGTATTTTCTGACTACTGACATTCTTCTGTGCATTATGACATTATTTTATATTTCTTTGCTGAGCAGCTGCATTATTATCACGTGATTAACATTTAATTTGGTCGTATAAAACAAATTAAACCTGCATGTTAATTGACCCGCACACATTCCTTTCAGGCTCACCAGATGACGCGCCTCCTCGTCACATTTGGCTTTGTTTAACATTTCTGTAATATTTCTCCTTCACGTTCTTCCAATTGCAATAATACACACTGTGATACATCTGTTTGGCCCCGGCTGACATGTCTGATACGCATTTCAATAAGTGTGAAATGGATATGGAGTTTACATGAACACGGGCAGCGTTTCTTGAGAAATGATGATGATTTTATGGGCTGATGTGAATTAACAGGTTCTCCAAGACACACACGTGTTTCTGAGGTATTTTAATTTGGTTTCAATAAGTGCTTATGTTTTAACTCATGCTTCTTGGTTTCAAGTTTTTCCAAATATTCCCATTTTTCCAGCAAATAATCTTTTTTTTTCTGAATATCTTTTTCTGTTTTACTGAATAATCTCTCTGCCTGATATGACTGATTATGATGCCATGCCACTGTTCTGACAATCTCAAATTTTAAAGCCCTGTTAGTCCCAAAATGTCCAATTAGACCAAATGTCCATTTATCAGACAGCCCGCTATTCCAGAGAAACAGGCCACAGTATTGCAGTTAGTTTCAGATTTTCAGCTGCATTTTAACCACTAATCCCAAATGCTTTAACTGAGCTTAAGTGGCATTCCTCAGCAGCATTTCAGCCACCAATCCCGAGTGTTTTTACCAAATTTTAATGGAATTTCTCAGCTGCTCAGATATTTTTATTTTTTTATACCTACGAATTTTTTGCAGTTTACGGGACAATTCTTGCCAAGATGCTCATTGCCTTTTTGACCATGTTTATGAAAGAAATCAAACCAGTTTGCTCAGGTTTCATTGTTCATTCACTGTTTGCTGTATACTGTGATACTGTGATACATTATTGTCATTATTGTATCATAAAACGCGTTCCTCCTGCATAATAAAGTTCTAATTTGTTTTTTTCTTACATTTTGGAAAAGGTGTTTATGTTACTTAATGACTAAATGAGAATTAGTGAGTTAACCAGAAAAGTCTTGGCTATTTCTCACAAGTGTATCTGCCAGAATTTTGTTCTTCTTTCTCCAGAGAACCATGACTCTACAGTTTTGGCTGATTTCTCACACCGTTGATGTTTTATGTAACCTCCCCCCTGTAGACTTTTAATAATTACAGCCTATTATTTCTTTCAACCTCTGTTAACAGCTGCGAGGAAATTAATTTGAAGCCAATGTGGGGGGAAAAAAGGAGATAAAAAAGCACTACAGATACACAAGCGGCCGCTTTTGAGCAGCACCATCCTGAGAATTTATGGCTCTCATTCGGAAAAGCTCTACAAGGTGAGATAAAGAATGTAACTGATCCTCATGCAGCTGCAGTTTTTTACAGTTATGAGCGTTTAAAAGGTGCTCGGCCGAGGCGTTTGGGTTGGTGCGCTGTTTTTCTTCAACAATAAAAGCGTGGAGTAAGAACGACACTGCCGGAGTTGTCTTTCCCACATAATCTGCACACGATATCTGTTTGCGGGACGTCACGAGTGTGTGTGTTGGATTGGACTGTCATCTCGTTACAGCTCCTCTCAGGGCTGTGAAAAAGCTAAATTTCATGTTTAGTGGTTACAATGGAGAGCAAGCTGGTTTATTATTTGGTGCTATTCCACATACACACACACACACGCACACACACACACACACACAGACACACACACACACACATGTTTGGAACAACACGTTGGATGTTGCAGCGAGGTATGGATATAGAAAGCAGGAATTTAAGTTACAGGAAGAATGAGTATCAGTTGTCATCTTTTGGCTGATGAAATAAAAAGTCACAAAGTCCACGAAACTCTCTCCAAACACCAAGCCACTGCAAGTGTAAGCACAGGAAACCTGATATCATGTGATAACTTGGAAACATCTGTGTCTACGTTTGTATACAGAGTGTATCGATGTGGTTACATCAAAAGCCATCTTGAAGCCTCTCGAGTACGGCTCATGTGTTTTGAGTAAACTAGATTCACTTCAAGCCAAAGAGGCTGGAAATTACTTGCTGCTGGGGAAAAAATGCTCACTTATATTATAGTGTAAAATGGTTCTGTTACATATTTAATAGCAAAAATTACAATCAAAAATGTATGTCACACTAGCATAAATGAGCACAACACTGTCAAACTGAGTACCTTCAGTTTACATAAAATAAATTACTTTCAAGCTTGAATTTGTTTTTTTTTTATCCTGTAAAATCGCAAAAGTTGGTATTTAAAGAAAATGGAAAAACATAATTTTAGCAAATCTAGTGCTTTAATTTGGAAACACGTGCTCTGCTTCAATAGTTGTAATTTCCTTTGTCGGGGTTTGAAAATTTGATTTGCCAAAAGTGGTGAGTATAGATATTTAAAAAAAAGAGAGACATGGAAATACAACCAAAAAAATAAAAGAAACACTTTACTGTAAACAACAATCTCTTCGGGTACCTGCTGGGTACAGTCTGTGTGGGTTTAATTACCACGTAGGTCCAGTACTGATATTTGCGGATCAGGGTTGCAAAACGGGACAGTGCAGGGATATGACCGTGACAGAAGTTTTGGTTCTAATCAATTTGTGAAAATTGTGATCATGTGAAAACATGTTATGGCAAAAACATTAACTTATAATTTTGAAATAATATGGCTGAAAAACTGCTGTGGAAACAACAGACAACTTAATGAGGACATGTTTACCAAAAAGAAAATCAATTCTTAGAGTTTGCGGGGAAAATGAAGAGCCTGTCATCTCCAGCATTAAAGACGAAATGTAAACACATCTGCTTTTGTTCATTTTATATCAAATCTCGTCTGTTTTGACAGTAAAAAAATTCAGAGGTACACAGCACATCTTTGTTTGTCTGACACATTGATTAGAGTGGAAGGGGAGGATGAGAATTTGTAAATTTAATGAAATCTTTTTATTTCGACTTCTGGAAATCAAAGTCTGTTCACTGAACTGTTTTTACCTGTGAGTCAGTAAGTCACTCGGACAGGTGTATATTTTTCACTTTAAGAATGTGTTGCATTGGCCAGGATCAGCACTTTGTAATGTTTCTAAGTTGTGACTGTAAATGGTGAATAAGCTGGACAGCCACCACGAGTGCAGTAAATTAAATGTAAAATTGAATCTATTTAAGCTAAATTTACAATTAAAGGTGAACTATTCCAGGACCGGCAAAAGAAAACCAGATGTTGTTACAGTCTTGTCAGTACTGATTTTTCTTTCAACTTGACTGACGTGAAATTCAGTCGTGGCAAAAAAGGCAAAAAACAGAGGAGATTAGTTAGATATAGACAAAAAGTCCACAGTTAATGGAATTAGCACCATTAGCTGCAACCACAAGCTCAGCCACCGCCGCGCTCAGAACTGTCTATAAAACTCATTTTAAAGGGGCTTTGAATTTTGCATACTACCACTTTAAATAAAATTTTAAGCAGGACTTAACAGCATCTTTTTTTACATTGTAGTGTTGCTGCAGTTATCTGGTTCAACTTTTCAAACTATTAATTATTTTATTTTATTTCTTTTATTGGTTTTAAGTCAGGCGTGCTTTTACTTTTTCCAGTTTACCAGTTTATCTATTACTTACTGATTTTACTTGTGTGTAGTCATCTTTTATGGTCTATTTATCTTATTTTGTTTTTATATTTTTTAAATTTTAATTCATACTTACTGTTCTCTTATTTGTTGTATTGAGGGTTTTTATGAGGGTTTTTTTCTTAGTAAAATGGATTTAATTCTCTCCAATGTTGAAAGAATGAAAGACCGAAAAATTAACAAGAAATATGTTTCAAAAAAGGACAAGAAAATTATCTGAAAATTAGTAAAAAGAAAAAAGAAAAAAAAAAGAAAAAGAAAAGAAAGTTTTTTATAAGATATCCCTACACATTTATAAAAAATAATTATAATTTAAAATATGGAATTATGATAATTATGAATGTTTTTTTACCCTTTTATTTTATTTTAAAATAATTTTCTAAATCTTTTTTCCCTAACTTTACTCTAAATTTGTGAAAGGATTTCTTTCCAACTTGCTCGCTGCCATGTTTTTGAAAGAAATCACACCAATTTGCTCCGAGTTTCATGGGTTAAATGCTTATGAAAGGTGTCTGAAAGCAGCACAAGAAAAGTGATGTCGCTCCAGGTTTCAAAGGGTTAAGCTCTCAACATTTTTCTGTAGGTGCCATATCTCATTATTTTCATTTTTATAACACTTTTCTTAAGTCTCCTACACGAACATAAATGTACACGCAGCTACACATACAGCATACATGGCACATATCGGGGATGGCCCCTCCTTTAAACTAATCTGAAATGAAACCCAACCTCAAAGGGCAACAGAGGGACTTGGTGGAGACTAATGTTTTGAAAAAGGGTTGAGTCACACTCAAAATCCATCGGAACTGCTCTCCATGGCTAATTAAAATAAACCAGTGGCCTGCAATCACGGATCCAGTTGGCATATCCCATATAAACAGCTCGTTGCCTTAAAAAGAGAAACCCATGATTCCTAGGACCAAAACAGTGGCGTGTGTCCCAGCCTGGTTAGAGCGAGAGTGCCGGGCTGGACGACGGCACAAAGGCCACATCTGGGATCACTGTGTCATGAAAAACACTCCGGAGATGTCGAGATATCCACGCAAACAGGCGCCCGGAATATTCCTCCAAACATCCATGTGAATATTCCATATTTGACTGGCTTCCACTCAGTTAAGTGTTTACCTCTGGAAACGTCTCTCAAGTGGCATGAAGACGTGACAGCGGATTCTGGCGCGGCGCTTGATCCGTCCCAAATGGGCCAGCCGTCAACGTGACAGTAGGTGAAAACAAATACCCCCGCAAATCTCATGTGAGGTTAAGTTTTCCCACATGGGAAAGAAAGACGTTCCGGGAACTGTTGGCATGGATTGAGTCATCAAACCTGAGATTTGGGTGGTGATACTGTATCCTGGCGAAGGATTTACTCCTCCTTTCTCATCCTCATTCCACAGTCGTCTGGGTTTTATGGAAATGCACGTGAATTACCGCTGACCCTTTGTCTTTCCACAGTTTATGCATTTGTTCTGCATGCATACCTGCAAATATTCATATAAGCGCAAAATATATAGAAAGGAAAAGAAGTATTCAAGGGCACTCCCAGACACGATACTGGCTTGTTCTCAATCTTAGCCGCTCAATTTGCTGTTTTTGGTCTCGGCTTTATTGAACTTACTCTGTATACCTGGCTCACACCCTCCTCATCCTCTGCAACAATAACACAACCGTGCCAGGAAGTTCCTGTTCTCAGCGTTCAGGCGCTGCCAATGTTGAGGGGGAACGAGGCCTCGGATTCTTTTCATGTACGCTGATGTGATGTTTGTGGTTTCCATTTGTTATGAGAAGGAAGAGTGCCACATCCACTTCATGCTCCATTGTCAACACCGCGCTTTTTCCTGAGAGCTCGACGGCGGGATGAGATGTTAGTTTGGAAGGAGACTGTTTATCAGTTTGGCGTGCCACACATGCCATTCCCGGCCATGTGGCTCGGAGAGTAATGTGACCTCGCTGGGAGCCAACCGAAATAAAACTCAGGGTTTTTAATTATTTTTTTATGTTCTTATCATTTTTTAAATGTATTTTAACCGTTGCCCGCTGGCATTTCATCATCCGTGTGGTTGAAAGAATAACACATATCAACCCACACTGCGCGGTATACAAGAGCGAGAGTGAAGGATAAGAATCACTTATCATGCCCGCTCTGATGTGTAAACAATCCGCTGTAGGTCAGTGGCTACAGCACTTGTGCTGTTACAGCACATATAAACACGCTTTGGATGATGAAAAAGGTGCTAACAGGGCCGGGGGAATGAAAAGACCGAGCACAAAAGTCAGTGACAGATTAGGGTTTCTTTCTATGTAGAGGGCAGGTCACGGACATGCATGCACCGTAAGAATAAGATGGCGTGTAAGGCTTTAAAGAGCACACAAAGACACTTAAACACGAGAGCACATAACTATCACATGAGACACACCAAAGAGTTGCACCTCCTATTTTTCTGTACTTACATATGAGAGGGCTCAGCTGTGGAACAGTTATCTTCAAACTGCATGTCAGTCAGCTTCACTCAAGAGCTTCAAATTAGAGCTTTGATTCTCTGCCCGAACCCGATCGAGCTCGACTCGACCTGCCGTAGCATAAAGTTTCTCACTATTCCCTTGTGCTTGAAATGGGCCGGGTTCTCATCAAATTAATGTTTATTTAATTTTTTATAAAACGGCTGTGAACTGTCTCATGCTTAAATGGCACTTTGGCAGAAGTTTTAATGGACTGAATCGAGAGGAAAATAGATAGAAATAGTGGTGACAGGGAGGGAAGGCGACAGAATGCATGGAGAATCAGGCAGGTGGCAAGGTGTCTGTTTTTGCTGAAAACTGCACACTTCATGCAGAAAAAAACTCCATTTACTTAGATGTGCGCCACACACTGATACAGTCATGAACTGTATACCCCAGTGAAATTCCAAGAGGGTATGAAAAAAAGAAACACTGCCGCAGTCTACCATGCAGTCTACATCCAACATGCTAACTCTTGTTCGATTACATCGCTCAGTGTGGATAAGTACAGTGTTATAAAGAAGTATTTGAAGTGTTTCTCATTGTTATAATAAACATAGTTTACCAAACTTGCCAATGGGCAGAATGCTAACTCAGTGCCCAGCTCTTGCACTACAATCCTTATACATCTTTTTCTACTGTACTTAACTCAAACTGTGACTTCTGAGTACCTTTACAGTCCTGCTACAGGCCATAAATGCTCATTTTTAATAGAGATGCTGCAGGAGCAGATCTGGAGAGGATAAAAGGCGATTTCTCCGGCTGGCAGGACGAGCAAGTGTCTTTAACATACATTCTTTGTTGTCTTCAATGAAGATCACCTGGATCTGCTGCCTCTAATGTGACACTTATGACGATTAAACTCCCCAAACTGGCCACTTTCCAGCCTGCTGCGGTCCTTCAGAGATAGCCGGCTTACAAACACAACCACAGTCACTTTCTAAAGGGAACAACCCCGCAGGGCCAAGCAAAGAGCAAAGCCAACCATAAAATCAACTGTATAAAAGGGAAATTATATCTGCAGACCCACAAAGTGAGCAGCGGCCGCGTGATAAAGCAGCAAATGAAAAACGCAGATAGGTACCATGGCAACGTGGCCCTTTGAGCCTGACAAACAAACAGCAGGAGCGGAAATGGAGAGTTTGGGAGCCAATTAAATGATTTTCTAATGGACTCCCTTGCAATGACAACACACAGACGTGCTCCTGAAGCCGCCTTTGCTGCTTTGTGACTGGAGTGAATTGATAATGTGCACGTCTCGCCGTTTGGGAACAGAAAAAGTGATGCGGAGGGGGGAAAGTCAGAGCCAAAGAGAGGTGTGAGATCCTGTTTCCGGCTGTGCTTTAGACTCACGCGGGAGCAGCGGGATCAGAACCTGAACCTGTGTGAGTGATGAGGAGACGGACCTGGCACAGACAGATGAAGATGATCAGGTAAATATGTAAAGTCAGGTCTTCAGTTAGCCATGTTGATTTTTACCTTCTTGGTCTAAAGCAATCTCTGCTCTTACATAATTATCATTTTGGGGCCGGGGTGGGCAAATTCAGATTTTGGCCTCACACTCGGTGTCCTGGAGTTAAGCAGATTTTGTGTGTAAATATGAGCCTTTGAAGTACAAACAGAGCTTTGGAGAAAACCCGTGACGGAGCCAGAGTTAATACACTTTAATATGTCTCACTGTGAGATATCGCTCCCTTATCAGCAAACCACCGGCGAAAAAATAGATTGTAAATCATCTCTTTTCGGTCAAGAATGTGAGTTAAAAAAAAGTAGGATCTTTTGTAAAAACTCTTTCACTTTCTTACAATTACTCTTGAATCTGTATTCTGACTACTGGAAAGAGGTTATGTATTCACCTCTGTGCGAGTAATCTTAAAAAATACACAACAAAATCAGATATAATCTGCTGGGCAGAGAGTCCTTGCCTCAACACACCGGCTGATCAGTGTAAGTGATGATCCAGCTCTAAGATTCAGTCCATTAAACAATCGTTTTAACTTGAATTACCTGGCTGCACTCACGTGCTGTTGTAAAAATCAGACATATCAATGATTTTTTTTGTATTTATTTATTGTATACTTTTTATGTGTTTATGTGTGTATGATACTGCTGACTACATGCAAAAATTGGACCTCTATGATAACAAAGATATCCTGAATCCTGTAAATATCCTGGAATCAGCTAGTGTGGCTCTGTCTAGCACCTCTACAGCTAACTAACACTTCTGCATATTAACTCCTCATAACACTGTAACCTGTCGTTTTTACACTTTGGTTATTGTTTTGATTAAACACACAGTTACCCAGTTTTGGGTGCTGGTAGGCAAATTTTGTCATCTCTGTTTAGAGCCAGGCTAACTGTTTTCCCTGTTTCCAGTCTTTATGCTTAGCATGAGCTTATCCTTTGCGCTGAATGTCCAAAGACAGAGGCAGACTTGTACCGGTGGTGCAGACGTCCGCACATTTACAGTCATTAAGTTGGTTTAGTGTAACATGCATGCACGTCTCTTGATCCCCGCTCCATTCCACCTGTCTCAGTTGTCTTTGTATTTCTTCTAAAAGGAAATTGTATAAAGGTGAGTAACAGTGGATCTCCTGGCACAACCTCTTTTCAAACCAGCTAGAGGGACATAGCCACCAAAAAGGACTAGAGTAAGAGATTATATTTTATATTTTATGATTTTATTATATATGCATGTGTAGTCGGAGCAATGGCTATACAGTCAATGCAGATTTTGGGCTGCAGACATCTGCCTAGGGGTCCATGGGGACCCTTACAGACATAGGTGGATGGCGACATTTACATCACATGGGCCAAAGCGGACCCTGGCAGATGCAGAACTATAAATTGTCCTATACTGTAGAGGGGACATGAGAGTGTAGTTAAAAATGTCTCACTGTTCCTTCAACATTTACACATTATCTAGAACTTACGTAAAGAAATCCACTAGGTTTTCATATGTCATTGTGATGGACATCCTAGTCCTGAGCCACCTGTACACGTTAAGAACACGTGATTGTATTTACTCCACAGAGAGACTCTATGGCAGAGAGAGCTTTTGAATGGGACTCTGTGTTCCTCTGAAGTCTTGAAACTGGATGCTTAGCAGTGGTCGAGGGTCTGTTTGCCGCCGTGTACCCCCACAAAGGTTTATCCCTCCACTTATCATTCCTCAGCCATCAGCAGCTCCACAGTGGAGCGACACCAGAGCCCTCCGCCTAATACAGTACACACATGGTGATGACAACAACCGCTGATGAATAGAGCTGCAGGCTGCAGAGATTAATGGACAACCCATTAAGACTGTAATTCATGTTGGAGATGTTTGTTTTCTGAGCCGTCATACAAATAACACAATCTGATTCTTTTCTTTCAAGTATTATGGATTTTGATATAGAGAGGATGTGACCCTCTGGTTATTTTTTATTGTTATTTGTTATTTGGTTTCCTGGCATCTCAGTCCAGATGGAAATATACAAAGGGCTTTAACCCTTTAGCTCTGTAACAGAAACGCTTCGCCAGTACCTACATTGGTATTTTTGCTTACTGTGATGTCATTTCTTTCTGTATTTTTAAATGCTTCATATCCTTAAAATCTGCACAGTCTAATCATTAAGATTATGCAAATCATAATAATTGACAAAAGTTGGCTTCTGAAATAGTCTCATAAAACAATCAGATGTTTTTAATCATATTTTACAAAAAAACAAAACATGAAATATATTAGTTTTTATATTACTAATTTCTTTGGTGCCACTGCACACTTTTGCACGTTTTTGCACCACATGTAACGTAGCACAATGACGTCCTAAGGAGCACACAACGTGATGACAAGGTTTCCCAATCGTTCATTTATGTGTGGAGGACTGGCACAAATTTCTTGTTGGAGCTGGACTGTCTATCAGCCGCGATATTGGAATATATAAACACCGTTCAGTTATGTTCAGCTCACTCAGGTCAGAGGCAGTGCAGCCGAAGGTAGGGTGCATCATAAAGTGAAAATTAAAGACATTTTGGCCACTGTTGAAAAGCAGGACATCAACTTACACTTCTCCTCTCTGTCACTGTCTCTCTCTGTGAAAGTTTGCAGAGCCTTTCAGACTGCTCACACAGTGGCAGAGATCCAGAGGGACTGCTGCGACCATAAACTACTCTGGCTCAACTAAAAGGATAGATAACACCGTCTTTTTATAGCGTGCAGCAAGTCTGCTAAAGAATCAGAGCCAAGTAGATGTAACGAGAGAGAGTTTAACTTGAAGTTTGTCTCAGTCACCTCGTGCAGAGACAAAGTGAGAACGAGAAGAGACAGAAAGTTCCAAATAGAGGAGAGAGGATGTTTTGCACTTGGAAACCAGGTGCAAATTGAGTTGAAATTGTTTAGTATTCAACAGGAGTGTTGTTTGGCAGGCTTTGTAGTGCTCGTAATATTCCAATTTGTGACCCTTATGGGGTAATTTCCAGGTGTGCCTATAAAAGTGCCCGTAAAACCCAAAATATGCTTGTGTGAAAGTTCCCACCAGGATCGGATCAAAGAATGCTTTATGAATAATGTTGAGCAGAAACACGTCAACAGCGAGCGAGGGAGAAAGGGTGAATTTGTTTCATATTAATCTCATGTTCAGCACATGTGAAGCCATGCCATCTCCCCATGAAGTGGCACCAGCCTGTGTCACATACAGACGGATCTTTTGATGCAGCGTCTCAGAGCACGGAGTCGTTTCCAACATTGTGGGATCAAGCAATTTCAGAGAGTGGCGAGCTGTCGCGTCACCATCACACATAAATTAAACAAATGCACAAGAACAAAAGGGAGCGCGCTGAGGTTTCTCTTCAGTCATTTCTTCTACGTTTCAAAGGTCATCATTAAAAAAAATCATTATTCATTATGAAAACTTAATGAGCACCAGAGGAATTGCTGGGAGACTTGCCGTTTTTTTTTTCTCCAGCCTTCTTGTTGCCTGCGAGAGCGTGGCCTGATGGCGAGCAGTTCAGCGTCAGCCGAGGGTTTGTTTGGTTTGATGTATTTACAATGGAAACCGCTGAAGGGCAAACTGTCTGCACTGGGTGACGGAGAGAGGGGCGATGGGGTCACGGGGTCAAAGCCCTGACACCATGCAGGACCTAATGTGACTTCTTACTAACGCTCTAAACAAACAAACACACACACACACACACACACACACACACATACACACACACACACACACACACACACTTGTACTTTGTACCCTTTTTGACACAATTCCTTACCCTAACCCTATTTGCAATCCTCTCGACTACACACCTAAAGCCAAATTTTACCCAGTGATGGGATTATTCATCTAAATTTACTTATGTACTGTACAAAATATGACTCTATTCATTTAATGCGACATAAGCGTCATGGTTCATTGCACACAGCAGCACACAAAACACAGTATGTAGACTGAGGCACATAATGCAGAACCAAAGTTCACAAGTACAAGTTCCACCCAAAACCTTTACCTGTGCACCATTAGCAACATATGCTAAGGTTAGATACACTGTGGCGAGCGCAACTGACAGTTTTCATGAGAGTGCCAGATGTAAACATTAATGGCATGCTCCTTCGCTGAAATGTATTGTTAGCTAGTAGTGCTTGGTGACCAAGCAGCAGATGCACGCGTCCTTCTGCGCTTCAATACGGTTGACAGGCATAGTCTGTCAGAAAGAAAATAGTTCCCACACGAAAAAGCGCACAACAAGTTCTGTGGATTATCTTGAGTAACCAGGTCATGATTTCTGGAAAGAGACATTTCTATTGAGTTTTTCAAATGCATATTTTTGGCACAAGTGCCATTTAGGTGAATTACAATGGATAGAAGGCAGACATATCTACGGTAGATATCTCAAACACTCAGCAACTAATACCAAAATAATGTAGACTGATAAATAAAACTACAGCTAAAAGGAAAAAATATGTGTTTTTGATCTTCAAACGAAGTTTAATTACTCCAAAAGCTCCTTCAAAACGGTCCAATTATAAAAATATAGATTAAAAAGAAGCGTGCAGGCCTTTAACATTTTGATATGTAAGGAACGGACGCCTCATCAAATCTCATGCTTCACACCGTCTCCACTCGGTGTGTGTTGTGCAAATACCTCGTGACTCAAAAATGTCACGCATTGCTGACATTTGCCATCATATTCATATTCATCAATATCGAGCAGATATCACTTTAAAACAATTCAACAGACATCTGCGATACTGCATCCACAATACAGACCCAGCTTTAAACAGTACAACAGCTGGACCAGAACAAATCACATGATATTTTAGAGCCGATCCTGTAGGCAGACTGAGACACAGAATATACCTGGCACTGATGGTGTTTTATAAGGAGCACCAGACGTCTCCCTTCACAGCATGACTCCCTTGGTCTGCCAATGACACGGGAGATGAATGGCACTACTAGCCGGCCAGCGCTGGGTGTCAAAGACAAATGAGGGCAAAGCCCACCAATCAGAGACAAGACGCCCCTGTCGTCCGCGGGGCGGAGGGGGAGTGAGTAATTTGTTACAGGTTTGAATATATCACCAGGATTGACGGGAACGTAAGTGGAGTCAAAGCGCAGAGATTGAGGTCTGTATGGACTCCAGTGAGCTCATTGTGTATGTTCAACACGCCGTGGGAAAGAATGGGAACCTTTTTTCTTATTATTATTAAAAAGAAATTCAACAAGTGAACCAAGAATCTTCGTGTTAAAAAAAAAACATTCCTATGGCTTAAGACAAGTAAGATTTAAGACTTTTAAAGATGTTTCTGTTGCCAATTTTACAATAACAAAAATTGAAAATGGACAATTTGACATTTTTTGGGAAAACATTAGATTAACATTAGATTCCTTATATTTTGAAAAAAATCTCTTTTTACACTGGAACACGTAGAAGACAAAGAACTTATTATATGATAAAAGTCTTAGTTTACCAACTGAAATAGGAAATATATGACATTTGCTGGCTGTTGGGTTTTTTGCTCGAATTCCTATCATGACAAGTTTAAAAAGAGGAAAAACTAGATATACCACCACATGGTTGTATGCCTCCACCAGATACTAATCAGTCAGTTCTTGAGTCAAAGTGGCCATTTGTGCCACATTTTAAGGAAATTCCCAAAAGGCCATTTTCAGATATTGAGTTTCTGAAAATGAGACAGCTGCAAGTTCACAGTGACTTTGACCTTTGACCACCAAATTCTAATCAGTTTGTCCTTGAGTCCAAGTGAACGTTTGTGCTAAATTTGATGAAATTCCCTCAGAGTGTTCTTAAGATATCGGGGTCAAAGAAGGGGTCTGACACATGTACGTACGGACAGACGGATGGACAAACAACCCGCAGCCATGGCGGTCATTGGCACGGAGACATAACAACTTATAAAATCCTACTGCTCGTGTCCGGAAATTTTTTGATGACTTTTGAAAGACTGATTTAACCTTTTGAGCCTGAGCAAATAGGTGTAACTTTTTTCAAAAAACATGGGTAGAAAACAATGAGCAACTTAACAAGAAATTGGCAAAACTTTAGCAGGAAATAAAAAATTAAGGAACAAGAAAAATTACCCTAACATAAGCAAAAAAGAAAAGTAGAAAGAATTTAAATATATGGTTATAATAATTATGCATATAGATTTCTGGACATTTTTCCCTAGAATGTTTTGATTTTCTTCTTTTTTTAAACTAATTTCCAAGTCATTTTCTTGCACCTTTTGCATTTTTTTTTTTTGCAATTTGCAGGACATTTCTTACCAAGGTCCTCATTTTTCCCTCCCGTTTTAAAAGGAATCAAACCAATTTTCTGAGGTTTCAAGGGTTAAAGCTTGCGTAAGGCATCTGAACACAGAAAACCGATGTCGATCCAGGTTTCAAGAGGTTAAGACATTTTAAAAACAATAAAGGCCTCATTTTTAGATAAATGAATTTATGCTTTGAAAAATTTTTGAGAATCCACAGGAGCGCGGAGACAGATCAGGTAGCTGATTTTCTTTCCATGCGCAACGTGATACACGTAGATTAAGAATCTCTAAATACAGCCTCGGCTTTACTTTCACAAACTTCTACAGTCCTTCCACAGTCCTCATAAAAGCTCCACTTATAGGGGCATAAATGAGGATGAGTCTTTGCAAGAGTACGGTCACATCCCACTCTGTAATGATGTGTATATTCCCGAGGACATTTATGACTCTCCATAATGGATTGTGGCCCGTTAAAGATTCCCTAACTGTTCCTCTTTACTGCCAAGCAGATTTGGCACAGATATTTTCTCTTGAGAGCAGTACGGTTTCAATTAAGTGTTGCGACCGGTTTTCGAGTGCCTCCTAACCTCGACGTTTTTAGTACGCTTCATTTGTGACTTTATTTTTTTCACATTTGATGAGTAATAGAAACCCCTGCTCCCCCTCTCTGCTTTTACTAATAATAGTCTCAATATGGAATAATATTTACTCTGCATTGATTTGGAAATGCTCCCCAATCCGCACCACATTACTCAAAATTTTTCTCAAACAAAGACTTGGTCTATTCTCTCATTTACTTTCTCACTCGAGGCCAAACACCCACTTTACACGAACAAAAAAATGCACCTTTTCAAAAGCATGCAAATACAGTACGTTCACATAAAAAACATATATATACACACTGTGCAAAGGCCATTCATCAGTTTGTTTATATCAATAATTTCACATAATTACGACTCTGTTTTGTCAGGGTCCGCGGAGTCGGAGAGTAAATGCTTGCTCTTGGCTCGGAGTTATATTTCTCATTCCAGGAGGGGGGGAGTGAGAAATGAAGGCTTCATGAATAATGCCTCTTGCCTTTGGCGTAACAAGGACAAGATTAATCCCCCTCGCACAAACACCAAGCCCTTTTTCTGATTAATTTCACATTTATAATTTAGTAATTGCACGACGAGGACAGTTGGATATACAGCTAATGAGATTTACACATGGTCTTTGGACCCAGGTCTCGCTCGGCTGTAAATACTCTTTGCATTGTGCCTAAGTGAGTACGCCTTCATTCAACAATGTTTTTTTCCTTGTAATTTTTCCTTTTCATTGCTAGGGGGGCATGTTTCTTTCTTATCATTATAATTAACAGAATATATAAATATCATGTAAAAATGTAAACATATTATCTAGTAAATTAAATTAGGTTTCTTTTAATTTTTTTCAGAGAAAAAGTCTAGTGATATTTTAGGTCTTTGTTATGGTCAACAAATCTGATAAATAGATCAAAACCAAAGACATACTGATTCTACTGATAAGTATTATCCCTCTGTGCTTTAGAGTGCAATTGTCATTTAAAGTCTTTTAAAAATACTATATAAATACTTTTATAGAGCAACAAATGTGTATTAATTTGCAGCAGAAAACAGTCCCCGACAAATATACAATTCACTCATTCATTAGATCAGGTAAAATGAGTATGAGTGTGTGTGTGTGTGTGTGTGTGTGTGTGTGTGAGTGTGTGACACCCCTAAGAGCAGCAGTGTGTTGGTTGGGCTTGTCAGCAAGCAGCATTGCAGAAGTACAGCCATGTCGCACGGGCTCAAAGAAAGATTTGAAAAGTTCCTCCATGAGAAGAATCTCATGACAGATGCTCTGGCGAAAGTCTAGGCCAAAACAGGAGTGAGCAGGACGTACGTCGCTCTCGCTGTCATCGGGATCATCGCAGTTTACTTGGTGGTCGGTTAGGGAGCTTCCCTGATGTGCAACCTCATCCTCAAGTATGAGACTGTACTCAGCATCACTACTATTGTCACGATACCATTTACTTTTTCCCAACAAGGGTTAATGTTGAGCCCTGCAGACGTGCGCACACACACACACACACACACACACACACACACACACACACACACACACACACACACACACACACACACACTCCTGCTGTTGCACACTGACATGGCTCTGACTAAAACAGTGTCATGCATTGATAATTTACCACTTTTTCAATGAATCTGGGGTTTATCTACCTTAAGCTGACACAAGGCCTCCATGTTTGTTGGCTGTTGGTTTTCTGGACCTTTCTGTATTTTTGAAGCACAAAGTCTGAAAAAGAAAGAGGAAAATAGCAGATCCCCTGTTCCCTGTTACAATTATGATTTGTATGTTGACAAAAGTGCTATTTAAAGGTCATAAATTGGTAATTACAGTAACTGGTGATGTAACACAGTGTCAGGGAAGAAAGGGCTGTTTTCCTGTCTCTTTTCTTGTCAATTGTCTTTTTAAAATCTAATTCTGTTTAAAATTTATTGAACATTCACTGCCAAACACTTATGTACATGAAAAAAAGGATCATGAAACGCAAAAAATTAGGAGTTGGTTTAAAAAAGAATCACATACCATCCATACATCTAAGTCAAAGCAGCGAGCATTGGAGCGCCCTCTTTTTTGGCACTGATTAGTCCCACATTCTTGTCAAAGTAGACGTGTTGTTTTTATTTTCATGCTCCAGCAGAAGACAGGGAAGCAAGGGGAGAGGCCGTTAAAACGACCATGACCAGAACCATACGCCGTAGCTGTGACTTTCACTGCCTCGCATATCATTTCAAAACTGTCCAAAAAGCACTTCTCTGTGGACACTTGAACCAATCGAGCGGTCTTTCATCTGCTGCTCTGCCTAACAACGCTCGCTGGTCCTGTCCAATCTGGATTTCATTCCCCTCTGTCTCTCGCAGTGAATAATGCCTTTGTAGTCACTCCCTTCCCACCACACACACCCTTCATGTCCAATATTTAATATGTACCAAGTGACAAGCCAAGGAAGTAACCAAGAATGTAACACGCCAGTTATTGGCCCCGAGAACCAATATACAGGTCAAAGGATCGACACTTTTCCGAGCTGCGGCCCAACATACGAGGAGTAATCGTGTCTTTAATAGCGCACAATAATGTGAAGAATGTCATTGTCAAATTCACAAGACCGTAACAAGAAACTCAGCTTTAACTATTAACCCGCTGGGACCCCGTTAGTGCCAAAGTGCATTTTTACCAGCACAAAGTGAGACAGAGACTCTCAAACAGAGTGTGAAACAGAAATGTGAAACACATCACCTCACCGCCGAAGCCTCCGTGCAGGCTTACGGGTGAGCAGCATTGATGGTGGCATGTTCCCATCTAACACGTCTGGTTCACATGATCAAACGGGCCATTAATTCTACTGTTTCCAGAAGACGGAGCAGAAACAGCCTGATAACTTAACTCAGAACATTTGGAGGTTAAAGGTACAATCTGTGATCTAAATGCAGAGAAAAAAAACTTTCATTCTGCATCCAAAATCCAAAAGACAGGATGAGAAACTGACATCACTCTAAAATCCATTGACGGGTCTTTATCCTTTACTGTTTGGAGCTTTTTATTCTTCATTGTTTTGTTAATTTTGGCTGTCTTCATGCATATGGCATACATTTTGGCAAATTTGTGTATTTTTGTTTAATCTTGGAATTTCCAGCTCAGGCGCTACGATAAGTCTACAATACACTATGTAAAAAAATTAAACATGTTACATTCATGCTGTTAAGTGTAAAAAATGCGCCATTAAAAGCCATTTAAACTGAAATTTTGATCCCACAGCCATCAAGGCATTAAAACATTGTATTATCTCTGGGTGTCAGGATGTGGTGCAGATTTTTTAAGCATTGGGGAGGGGCATACAGCTTTAAATATATTATATTTTGTATTTATTTCACTGCTTATTTTTTTAAGAGAACATTTTTTTTTACATTTTATGGCAAAAAAATCTTTAATTTTTGGGGCATTTTTTACAGAAAAAAGTGGGATTATTTCCTTTAAAAATGTCTGGCCATCTTTAAAGAAAAATATGGGGATTATTAATATTTTTTTTAAATGTTGTTTTATAATTTCCTGTAAAAAAAAAATCACATTTATCACCACTAGAAACTAGGAACTGTAAAAACAGAAGTTATCTTAGGATTTTCAAATTTATGACGATCCTTGAATACATCTTATTTTATTATACAGGTTTGTGAAACAATATTGAATTACTTTTCCATAACTTTAAGATATATTTATTTTTCCAAAACTTTTCCAGGCCTGGAAATTGCTATTTGCAAATTCCACATCATTTCAATGTTTTTTATGACCATGCGAACCCTGTATTTAGCACCAAATTCCCACATTTCAGCAACTTAATTTGTGAGCACAATGTCATCACTGTTATGGCCCAAACTATTAAAGTTAGCTCTCATAAACCTGAATGGTGCTTTATGCTACATTTGTGGAGTTTATGATGTTGAACTGCAAGTTCATGACTCAACTTGAGGGATCAGCCTGGACAGACAGAGGCAGGAAGGATAACAGAGGACAAGTCAGTTTATATCATTTGGAGATTTAGAGATTTTTGCATACCACTCGCCAGCAAAATATTCAAGCCTAATTAAAAGGAATACAGTGTTCAGATTTGTGTGGGAGTAACGCATGAGAGAACCAGACTGAGGAAGACAGCAGAGGAGACAGAGAGATTAGAGATTTCCTGGAAACTTAATCATCGGTAACTCGCTTACATCCGTAAACACATCTGCGGACATCACTTCCCTGCTCTGGACTGGGCTGCATGAGAAAATACCACATTTGGTGATGATGCAGAATCTGGTAGTGGTTTTAAGAGGAAATGGCCGTGATATTTTGTCCTCGTTGACTGGTTTAAGTGACTCACTCTTTTGCTGAATGAGGGCACATTTTTGGGAGTAGACACATCATTAGCCTAACGCGAGAATGGCTACGCGCCACCGCATAGGACAAGAATACGTCAACGCATGATGGACCACACATGTTGCTCCTGACCCGCAGTGCACAGCATGTAGAGCAGCAGAAATCCTTTTGTCTTCGCATTTTTACTTCCCTCCTCATCTCAAAATGCCCTTCCCCAATGCCCTTTGCTGCAGACAAAAACTAATGGGATTCAGGAGGACAACTGCAGCAGCGGTGATAGACAGAGATTTATATAGAGGGATGAGTGGGGAGAGTGATGGAGTTGTCTACTGCGGATCCAGTCCCCACATCTGTCCGGTTCTACTTGGCAGCACTTCTGAGCAATTCAGCTGGGAGAGAGATATGCAGGTGTTTTATTTTTTTTCTCCCGCAAACAGATGCATCAAGCTAAGCCGAGCCAGGCAGCAGACGGACGGCAATGTCAGATGCATGAAAAGAAAAATGTTTTGTTCAGGCCCAAGCTGTGCATTTGGGAGAGACGTGCTTTCAGCGGAGTGTTTAAACAAAGTGGCTGTTTTGCATTTTTTGGCAAAACAGCCCATCCTCTTTGTTTTGCCTCCACAGTGGGGCTGAGTCACCTGAAGCCCTTGGGAACGTTGGAAAAACTTTTTTAGATTCGACACATTTTGCATGATGGAAAAACGGACATACTCTGTGAAAATACGCTTCAACACGCATGTTTTCATTCAACAAGTCCTCCCAACTAAAAACAGACTGTCAATGCCTTATAAAATACTCCATGTGTTTTGATCCCGTACTCCAATCATCAGTGCAAAATTGTTTATCAGTGCCAACAGATATGACCGTCAGCAAAAATGATTCATATTTGCATTTTTTTAATCTGCTACCTCTACAGTTAAAACATTCATGAAGGTTAGGGAACTAAAAGGCAAGGACTCTCTGTCCGTATGTATGTGTCCCTTGATTTTCTCAACGAGCATTCATCCAGTCGAGGTTACACTTTGTGGATGTTTTGTTGAGGACCCAAGGACGTCCAGTTTTGAGTGTGAGCTCTTGAGATCTACCTTACCTTCATTCGTAGTGCACATTCTGTGTAGCATATTGTAAGAGGTCCCTATAAATTGGTACACTATTGAATGCCAAGTGTTCCAGTCACTCTCAATCATTTCAGACGGCTGACGTTTGAAGCCAATGTGAAATAGTGGTCTAACCGCCTAACTACAACTTTTGGGTCAGTGACATGACGCCATTTGGCCTAAAAACATTTTGTCCCGTAGACTTTAATTGTAAAAGAGACATCTGTAAATGAGTGGAAACATTTTTTTGAGCATAAATGACTCATTTTACTATTCTGTATTTGATCCATTTGTTCCGATAACATTTCGAAAAGAGCCACATTATTAAATTATTATTATGATTTTATCCATATTTAAGTTAGCCTGAGGTCTGTTTTATTTTTCTATTAGCGCTCTTAATGAACGGTCCAGCTCCACATAGAAAATCTATAGGTGACAGCAGATGTTGATATCACGGCAGACCGCCACAAATAAATGACGCCGGTTGATTTGCATTGTGGGTAATTTAGGTGCCAAGTGTTGACAAGGAAGAATGTGTGAAATAAAAAAGGCAACATCTCTCGTTCCACTGCATTGATTTTGATGGATTAATGGATAAATAATGGATTTCATGTTTATAATTGATCACGGGCAAAAGCTGGACCCTGAAAAAATTCACCCTATGCAAAGCACATGACTTTGTGTGGCCACTCTCGACACAAATAAACCTGAAACATTAGGGTCAAACTATTTTCCCTCAGCACTTGACACCCTCTCTGAGCATGCTCCTCGCAGCACTGTATCTCCAAAACACAGACTACCTTTGTTCTTTAACAATGCTTCCTGCCCTCTAAATCTGGAGGCCACGACCCAGCGAGATGCTCTGCTTCATCCTCTGTTCTCCAGCTGTGTTACAGTGGGAAATCATGTTACTGCCTCGTACACGGACCTGGCTCTGCCACGGGAGAGGAAGCAGGAAATGTTTGCCATAGCAGGGCTGCTTTGTACCCTATGGGAGATAATGGGTGGCGTGCAGAGAGGCAGAGATGTTCCCCGGGCCATGTTCCACATCAGCACGTTGCGCCCCGTCCACACTGTCTGGACAGGAAGCCGCCTTTCCTGATATTGCACTCATCACTCTGTGACCCTGTCCTCCTCCGCACATCTTTTCTGTTTTAAATTCACTGAAAATGGTACCATTTAGAGCTCTGACAATGATGTTGTGAGGGACGCCGGTGTGCGATGTGAAAAAAAATTGAATAATGTTATGCTAATCAGCAGGAGGTGGAAGAGACCATAATGAACCAATAAAAGAGGTCAGGGTTTCATTATCTCTCACCCGTGTCACGGATAAAAACACAGACGCATAATGAATCATAAATTCAGTTTGTATTCTGCAGATTACACCTTGACCCGATGCTGTTTTCGCCTCCCCAGATTTGTCGCACGGAGCTGTGAAACGAGTGTAATCCATGCACTGATCTCATCAGCGTTACAGCAACAACAAACAAATCCAATGAAGAAAACAGCTGCAACTCAGACGGCTTGTGCGTGTTGCGTTTGTGGCAGCCCGACTTTGCTATATTCTTCCTCTGGGGACAGATTGGATTTGGTTAAACTCTTTGAGCAGTGGTGGAAGAAGTATTCAGTTCCTTTACTTAAGTAAAATTACTAATGCCACCCCATTAAAATACCCTGTTACAAGTAAAAGTCCTGCATTGAAAATTGTATTTAAGTAAAAGTAAGTATACTTAAAGTACTAAAAGTAAAAAACCCAATGTAGAAAAATCTATAAAAAAAAACCACATATCCAAAAACAACTCAAAATTATTAGAAAAAAACATCCAAATTTTTTTTTTAAAAAATACACCACTCTTATGTTATTTATGCAAAAATCTTAACGTAGGTAACTAAAGCTGTCAGATTAATGTCATGAAATAAAAAGTGTTTATCTCCAATGTAGAGGAGTAAAAGTAAAAAGTAACATGAAGAGAAAATACCTAAGTAAAGTACAAGTACTTCAAATTCATACTTAGGAACAGTACTTGAGTAAATGTACTGCTGAGTGTAAACAAACACAGGTGATATCAATTTAAATTTCCATCAGACCACAAGATCTGGATCACTTGGAAGATATTTAATAATAATA
This sequence comes from Plectropomus leopardus, assembly GCF_008729295.1. Classification (NCBI taxonomy): domain Eukaryota; kingdom Metazoa; phylum Chordata; class Actinopteri; order Perciformes; family Serranidae; genus Plectropomus; species Plectropomus leopardus. The sequence continues at coordinate 5,966,336 of NC_056481.1, forward strand.
AGAAGGAGAACAGCTGTCTCACTGTCTCATCTTGTGCTGTGCGTGTTTGGCGTACACATGATTATCTCTCCAGATCTTTCCTGTTTTTTGTTTTTTCATTGGGAGTAATTTGATTTTTAATCTGTTGACAGATTCATTCCTGAACGTCTTTGTAAATTTACAGTCAGCAACATGCAGGTCTTGTCTAAACAAGGCTGTTGGGTAATTGCTCATTTACTGCTTCTCCTCTACTCGCTGTCTTTCATGACCTAGAAGTCGGAGATGGAACAGATTAATAGCACATCCTTTTATCTCAAACGGCAGTAAAGATTCAGCCCTGAGGCTCTTAACTGCATAACCACTGCAGCTTTAAATCAGTGATGTTGTGAAAACCATGCCTTCACATAAACAGATTCTCCAGTTCGGCTTCTTTTGATTTTGGCTTGTTTTGGGTCGCTGAGGTCTCTTGATAATCTTCTCCAAATGCACTCAAAGTTTACTGAAGTGTCTCCTTCAAAGTTCAAGCTCTTTATTCTTATCATTTGTAAAACAATTATAGAGAAGCAGTTGTTGGCAATAAAAGTTTTAGGCCACAGGCTCCCTTCAACAATGCACTTCTAGTGTCAGGAGTAATGTCGCAAATATATGGAGCTCCGCCTAACAGGCCTGAGAAATTCGGAAATAAAGACTCATTATGCAGAGACAGATCGCTAAATAATATCTTGTAGGAATGTCTTCAAATTTGGCCTTGGACTCAAGGATGAACTCACTCTAATTTGATGATCAAGGATCAAAGGTCAGGGTCACTGTGACCTAAAAAACCATGTTTTTACTCAAGAGCTCATATGCTAATTATGATAACATTTTACACAAATATCGACTAGGATAAAATGATGAAGTAATGACGTTATATATCCAAAAGATTAAATGTCAAAATCACTGGGACATCACAATGCTCTGCAAAAACACTTTTCTGGCCATTATTCAACATCATAACTCAGGAACAGAAGGAGAGACATTTGGTCAGATACTGAATTAGTGACACTAATCTTAAAATTGTGCTGACTGTACAGCTCTTCTGTGCTACCGGGGCAAATGTGTGTGGAATATTCATGTTTCACAGAAATGGATGTAAATGTTAGTGCAACTTGACTGGTTTGTGGAGGCATACAACCGCAAGGTAGTCATTCTAGTTTTCCCCTATAGCATAATGATAATGTGTGTTTCCAGAACTTTCTATAGTGCTGACACAGCACTCATTGTGTTTGTGAATCCAAGTTTAGCCGATGTAGTTTGGACTAGTCCCTCGATGATTCTCCAATAGTCTATTGGTTAAAAAACAGTATTCTGCCGCTATTCTGACGCTGGGAATGAAAACCTTCTTTATAGAAACCGCTGGTATCACTCAAGAGTCTATCTTTGACACCTTATTTGCCCTTTCATAGCATGGTAACAAAAATATCTCCAAGGACTATGTATCACAGGCTGCTACCAAAGAATTTAAGGATATTGACAGCATTATGTTGAGTAATGGAGAAAACACAGTCTCTGTTCAAGAAGACAAAGAGAGCAGAGATTTGGGTTTACAGGGAAAAAAGGCTGTTGAAGAAACTCTGTTTTAATTAGCACCCCAGAGTCTCTGAGCAGCAATAAAAACTCCCAGGAAGGTGGAAAATGATATTGTGCCATTTACAGAGATAAGTGCTTTTCCAGTCTTTGGCTTCGAACAAAAATAGGTTGTGTTGCAGCTCCAGTTAATGTTTACCTGGCTCTCAGCCACTGCTTTACTATTCCATGTTGTCTAGACGTCGGCATTTCAACACAGATGTTTACAGCCTTTGACCTGAGCGTGCTCTCTCTTGAGGGTAACCACTAAAGCAGTGATGCTCAACTTACAGCCCACAGGTCAAATCTGGCCCCTGACAGGGTGCCTGGTGGACCCCCAACCATTTTCTAATTCACAATAAAAATGAATTGATTTACAGTGGGAATTGGTTTTGTACTTTTAGTTTACATAAGGTGCCAGTGTGTACAAAATAGCATCAACTTAGAGACTGTTTATCAAGCTTATTTACCCACACCTGCCAACAGAGGTCCTAGCTAAGCCCCTCTTGTCCTAAAATCCTGAAAACATCCTAAAATCCTAGAAATGTCTTTAAATCCTGAAAACGTCCTAAAATCCGAGAAATATCCTAAAATCCTAGAAACATCCTCAAATCTTTAAAATGTCAAAAAATCCAAAAAACACCCCAAAGTTCTAGAAATGTCCTAAAATCCTAGAAACATCCGTTAAGTCCTAGAAATGTACTAAAATCCTGAAATGTCCTGAAATCATAGCAACATGCTAATATCCTAGAAATATCCAAAAATCCTGGCAAGATGCTGAAGTCCTAGAAATGTCTTAAAATGCAAGAAACTTACTAAAATCTTAGAAATGTCAGAAAATCATGGAAACATCCTAAAATCCTCTAAATGTCCTAAAAGCCAAAAAACATCACAAAATCCTAGAAATGTCTTAAAATCCAAGCAACGTCCTTAAATCCTCGAAACATCTTAAAGTCCTAAATACATATTTGGGGCTGCTACAACTGGCCCCTGGCCTTTTGGGGCACATTTTGCAAAAGTGGCCCTCAAGCAAAGCAAGTTGAGTATCTCTGATCTAGAGCATAATGGACATCTTCATTTTAAAGTTTTAGAGGTTTTTTTCTGTCTCAGACCTCTTTTTCAGCCCAGTCTTTGTTGACGTGTTGGAACATTAGAGAGGGCAGTGTTGGTGCATCCTGATGCCAAAACCGAGAGTCCTCAAAATGCAAGGTGGATGTGTTAAACGTGCCTTGCCGTGCCGTGGAGAGACGTGGCCCGCCGTGATGTATTGCCCAAGTGTCGCATTGAAATTCTTCTGCCAGCGTTCTCCTGCCACAGACTGAGGAGGAACGTGATGAATGCCCCTTCATGTCACAGACGTAAGTGCTCCCATAGATTACTGCAACACATCGGACACCGCCTGACACAAATGTGTTTCGATGACGGCTCATCTTTCTTCCCACTCATGTCTTTTTTTTTCCTTTCCTCAATATGCCAAGGACCTTTGGACAAACAGGTTAAAAATATCATCCAATCACAGTCTTGTTTGGAGAGATTGAGCGGGCGAGGCAGGAGAAGGGGATGAATTCTTCAGCGGTAGGTTTTGTAATTTTGAGCTCACTGAAGGACAGCCAGAGAGTGAACATCTAACAGGGTACATAAAACACGCCCACCTCGTTTTAACAAAGACGTCCCTGCAGGCACGTCCGGCCCTGCGGCATCAAATGCACCTGTCCGGGTCTCCCTGTCATCGTCCCTACAGGATTAGATGATCACAGCTCGTCCTCGTCACATCAAAACGCAAGATGCATATAGAGAACGTCTTGACATGTCAGCACAGAATCGCAGATGTTCACACTCATCAGTTGAAAATAAATAGACACACCCCCTCTGATCATTTGAAGGAGGTGTGTGAGAGCGGTATGATAAGCATGCACTGTCGACGCCGATGTCTTGGCTGCTTAACTTTGTCGTAACTCTTCTCACTGCAATCAAACCTCCCTGCTGCGAACCCTTTCCTACTACATGACCTGTGGCCGCATCTACCTCTGTGCAGCTGGAAGCCATTTAACCTTCATCGGACTTGTGATAGAGTAACAAGGGTGGCACAGGATTGTGACATCCGCTGACCTCGCATTGACCCGCTAAGAGCTGACCACAACTTTTTAACAATAAGCAACTCAGACACAGGAAGTAAGCTTTCAATCAGTGTCAAGGATGAACTCCAGCAGCAGATACAAAAGCTTTAGATGCCATTCAGGCAGGGAAAACTACTATTTTGTCGGATGTGCTCTCTTTTATTATTTATTTACGTTTATATAATTTATCGCTCCTCTCTGCCTGTTTGCACTATTGTATCTTGTATTTTGTACATTTGTCTGTTTTTAATGGTGTATTGTTTTATGTATTTGTACCTTTACTGTGTGTGAGCAAAGCCAAAGACAAATTTCCACTGAGGTAGATGATAAAGTCTGTCTATCTATCTCTCATGCTGCAAATTGCAGTGTGGATATTTGGTACAAAAGAAGCACAAAAATAATAATTGCAGTATATCTATTGTTAGGTTCAAAGAAGTAAGGGAATATAGTAAATAAGTGGATAGTAAATAAGTTAGGGTTGGATGTGGGCCATGGAAATAAACAAAAAGGCACAAAAATAAAACTGTAATTTAAGTAACATAAGTCCCTCTCATGAGAAAACCTTTTACCACCTTATTCCCTATCTTTGTCTCCCTTCTCTTTACCTAAATATTCATCCCAGTTAATATTCCTTGATGTATCTACTAAACATTTACAGTCATTTGTAGGATGTAATCGCTTACAAAATACTCAAAATGCAGCATATGTTGATATCCAAGCTCACTTTTACATCTTTGATACCTAACCAATTACTCAGAAGTGAATATACATATAAGTAGATATATTTTAATTTCACAAAGAAGTTAAAAAAAATTAGTTACTGTGTTAAAAAAAAACATCCATATTTTCACACTGCAGCAGCTTGTGTGATGTGGCCCACCCAGGATCCGCCTCGGCCCAGAAACATATCAGCATGACAAAGCAGGAGGCTGAATTACAGCACACATCCTATTGCTGTTAATTACAGTGGGAGGAGGAGGTCTGTTCTAATTACAAAGAAGGGCTGACAAAGCCAACGCAGCCCAGAGAGGAGAGGGAGAACGAGGCCTCCCTCCTCCTCACTCTGCGGTTTGGCTTTAATGAAGACCCTCTGACTTCTCCCCAACCTGCAGGCGTGTGTGGTGGCTGCTGGTGCTACCGTTTTCCAGTAAGCCAGGAACACGCTGCCCAATTTAAAACCTGATTATAACCTCAGTTTAGCCACGGCAGCTGGTTTTTGAGACTGTGGTCTGAACTGTTGCGCGCAAAATACAAGCAGGTCTCAGTGGACAATCAGGGTTTTTTTATTGAGCGGTTTGTAAAGGTTTAACATTACATTACACAGAGCTGTCACAATGACATTTAATTTATTTATGACTGGAATCTGGACAAATGTGAATGTGAGCCTGTATTTTGAGCTTGAAAAAAGGCATAAATCTTAGTTTGTGTCTCCACCACTGCAATTTGTCAAAGTAAATCCTTAAATATTAGGCTAGATTCATACTTTATACCACGATACATCCACCTAATGTTGTATTGATGCTATAAAACTGACTAAGTTAAAGCAAGCTGTACAATTTTGAGCATGGAAGTCCATTATTGTCCTTTGCAAACAGTATTTAACAGAATAATCCAAGCTCAAAGGTCTTACTAGGGTTAGTATTGCCACCGATTTTCCAATTCGACTTCTGATTCGATTCAATATTAATTTGTTTGATTTGGGATTGCCACTTTTTTTTAAATTACATTTAGGCTCAGAAAAAAATAGTCAGTTAATCAATTAGTCAAATGACAGAAAATTATAAGAAAGTAGTTTGATGACTGAATGTTCATTTTAGTATTTTTGTTTTGCTTTGTTTTCAGCAAAAATGCCAAAAACTTTCAAGTTTCTTAAATGTGCTTTTGCTATGCTTTTCTTTGTCATGCATGATAATAAATGGAGTATCTTTAGATTTCTGGACTGTTGGTCAGTGAAAACATACCATTTGAAGACATATATTTGGCTTTTGAAAATTACATAAGGCATGTTTCACTCTTTTTTGGCATTTCAATAACAAAACTATATACTAATGCGATACCTCAATAAGAAGATTAACTATATACTGAAAACAATTCTTACATGCAGCCCTAATTTCCATAATATTTTACCTCGATTTTACACATCTTACATATGAACTTGCTTTTGTGCAGCTCCTTTCTATCTAAATAGTTTTTAAAGCCAAAATGCAACCAGGCATCTGCTCATAGGCTTGGCGATGACTTGAGGTTTTGTCGTCTCTTAATGTGGCCAGATCTTTTTGCACAAAGAACCAAAGGCTGGTGACATAAAATTAACGGGCTAAAGGTTGTGCATGCATGGGAGCAAAGGCTGGCCACGGTGGACTAACCCCACCAAACATCAGTATTATGTCAAAATGATGCTGGACTCTTGAATCAGGCAGAAGTTCAATTTTGGTTAAAATAAAGATCAGGTTAATATTATTTTTAAACTATTTTGTCTAATGATGTAAGAATTTCACTTTGTGTGCTTGTCAACAATTTTTGTACAGAGGTTACGTCCTGTCGTAGCGGCCGCAGGTTCAATTCCGGCCTCGGCCCTTTGCTGCACATCATCGCCTTTCACACTTAAGCTGTCCTGTCTCCAGTAAAGCCAAAAGCCAAAAAATAATCTTAAAAAAACCCCAACTTTATGACGTTTTACAGACAGTTGGTTTTATTTTCCAAAGTAACAACTAAAAGCCGTTATTCTACATCAAGATGATGTTGGCATGAGACATTTTGAAGACGCTGAATTTTGGTTACTTAGCAACATCATTATTATATGTTGGTGGCTACAGGAAAGGGCATATATTAAAAGAGTCTTGTAATTTTATGAATTGATATCTGATCATTTAGATTGAAGATAAATTGTAATCGGAAAATCAAGTTTTTAAAACCTTGTGCTGCGTCTTACTACAGTGTTTCTCTGAGCTATCATCAACGTCACGAGATTCATCAGCAAAGTCAGGAGTCACCATGTGACAAAACTTCTACACAAGTGGTCATAAATTTGTGTATTTTTTTAGTTTTTGCTGCAAAACATTGTGTTAGAAGGGGGAATGTAATACTCAAAATCTGGTTAAAATTCAACTTTAAACTTGAGAAGCAAAACTTTTTTTTGTCATTATGGCAGCTTCACTTTTTTACCCTTGTTTCTCTTTTATTCTCTCTCTCTGTATTCCTCCTTTTCTCCCCACACCCCCACATCCAACTGGAGGTTCCCTTTTTCCCCTCCTTCTTTTCTCAACCCCTTTTTCACCAGCCCTTCCCTCTCTCTGTCTTTCTGTCTATCAGTGGGACATCAACGCTCTCCATCTTCAGTGTGGGAGCTTTGTGATAGGGGTTAATGGATCGGGCAGGATGAAGCACTGTGTCCCGCTGTCGGAGATTGCCATTTGTTTTGTGTGGGATCAATGAGGAGATCCAGAGCTGGTGCCTGCTGGAGATGATGGACTAATGTCTCACCACAAAACCATTAGAAACTGTCAGTGGGGAAACACATCACATCACAGCATCTCCTCTGCCTTAATTTGACATTTTCTTGAGCAAAATATTTACATCCTTTGTGCCCAAAGCGGGCCCTTCGGAATTTTACGACACTTTTATGTATATGGCAAATTGAAGTAAAACAACAACAGATGTTAACTTGATTCTTGGTGGATTTGATGATGGCATGAGTGGGATGGAATCCATATTCCTTAATGGTGTTTGCACCCTTGGGGACTTAATAAAGACTATTCCTCAGAAAAACAGTGCCTATAAGCGGACAACATTCACTGATGGTGGAAGTGATGCACTCGATAGCTGCAGTCTTGCTGGATTTAATACCGTGGCCTGGAGGTTAGACAGCTGTATGATGTAAAACACACTAATTAATTGCTTTTGTTCAAATGTTATATCTAGCTGTTAACATTTCCCTTCGGGACGCTGGTCTGCATGTTTCACCTAGCTTTGGAGACATTTAGCTTTAAAGGGAAATTCTGCTATTTGTCTACCTGATGTCCTCGAGGGGAGTTGTGTGATAATTCTCTGTGGGTTCATCACTATGATCCTCTGTTTTCTCATTACGTATGGTTTTTTGATCCATTGTTAATGGAATACTTCATCCTTCAAATAAAAATTTGTACATGAACTACCTGCCCTGTGTGATTTAATTTGTGAAGAAAACTTGTCTGGCATGCCTCCACTGTGAATAAAAAATTCAAAAACAGAGAAAATTCTTGATGAATTGAATAGGGGTTGACCGATATTGTTTTTTAGGGCCGATACAGATACCGATTATTAGTGCTTACTGAAAACAAATATTTGAAAACGACTAGAAAAGAATAAAAATGAAAATATTTCTGTCAAAATTTAGAATTCGGATTATCACAAACTCCGACACAAAACTGAAACTTTCAACATCATATACAGCAAGTTCAGTGAAAATTTTAGACCACTAATCTGTGGTCTCATTCTAATATCCGAAGTTTTTATGGGTCCATGAACGCAGCGGCTGAATGTCACTCTCGAGGTAGATAATTGATCTGTTGATACGTTCACAGCTGATCAGATTGATAGATGAGAGGAGGTATTTGCAGATTTCTGTAAGAGAAAGACCATTTTAGGCCCAGCAGAATAAACAATTTAGTTTCACTTAGTTTCACTTTCAATAAGTAATTTGACAAGAAATCAACCAAAATATTAACCAGAAATTACCATAAAATACCTGAAAAAATGTGTAAAAAAAAAATTTAAAAAAATTACCGAAAACAAACATGTAAATGAGCTGAGAAGAAGCCTATTTTTTTCTCTACAACATAATTTTAAATACATTATTACAAAAAATACACATTGTTTTCTGTAGGGTTTTTTTTTTTTTTAACCTTTTTTAACCCTTTTATGAATTTTCTAATAATTTTATCTCTGTCAGTTACTTCTATTACTGGTCATTTTGTCTTTTGCCTTTTACTAATTTCTTTCAATTTTCAGGACATTGCTTGCCAGATTGCTCATTGCCTTGATTTGGAAAATAAATCAAACCAATCCGCTTGGCGTTCAGAGGGTTAAATGCTTGTGAAGGGGTCTGAGCGCAGCATAAGACAGCTGATGTTGATCCAGTTTTCAAAGGGCTAAATGTTATCATCACAACAGATAACCATAAGAACAAATCCCATAATTTTAAATTGGTTCCATCCATACAGATGCTCTCTTAATCCCGAGTGTAAATTAAACAATTGGCTCCCCGGCTCTCAGATTTGCTCTGTGCTGCCAACATGTGAACAGCTCCTCTCCAGACCTCCCAACAGATAGCTACTGCTTCCAAACCTCTTCCAATGAGGTGGCCTCCTCCCACCTGTTCCCTCCTCTATGGCTCGGGCTCGGCCCAGCTGTCTGACAGAGGCTGCAAAGTTATCAGGTCATGCGAGAACCGTGTCATACGAAGCGAAAATCAAAGAAACTGGGCCTGCGCTCTTCACTCCTCCTCCGGGGTCCTCTGTGTGGGATTTGACACACCCTGGGACAGCCGGATTTCCTAAAGCTGCCGTGCAGAATCAGGATCCGTGTGGGGCGTTCAAGCGGGGGATCGCAGCTCCTTCACTTTGTTTATTTTATTTAGTCCTGCATCATTATCTCATGGATGGAAGAGGCTCGAGTTTAATTTGACGTGCAGTGATGAGTTGCTGCTTGTCTTCCCTCGCACGCAATCAGCTGTCCATATACGGAACAACACAAAACATCAGATTTAAACACCTCCCTGTAAAATTTCAACCTCTGCTGTGCTCCTCACCTCCCATTTCCCCTCTGGAGCTTTTACAATTCGTCACATTTATCAATTTTGAGCACTTCATACTAGTTATGAAGTTGGGCATGCTGCCATCACCTTGTAGAGCTCTGATTGAGTATAACTGTTCTCTCACCTCAGCCTGCCCCTTGTTAGGTAAAGTGAATTTTACTAATGCCTGGTGTGGGCTAATGCCTTCTTTTACAAGCCTAATAAGAATAATGGCTCGACATAAATTCTGAGTCATCCTGATCTTATGAGACAGGCTGTAAATGAGTTATGAATTATATCTCTGCTTCCTGCGCACTTACTGTATGATGGTGAGAGCACTTTGAAAGGCAGGCTGAGGGGTTTGAATTTCTCTGCAATTTCAAAGTACGGATTTCCTTTTGTGGCCCCCAGTAACAGTATGGTCATGGTCACAAATGACAAGAAGTTTGTCTAAGGCATGTTGACCTAAACCTGGTGCCATTGCACTAGTTTAGGGAAGTCCCAATTCAATATTAGGGGCCAATCAAGGCACGTTTTGTCTGATCAGGATTGGTAACATTAAGCTTACAGAGCATCCGATCCTTTGTTTTTTTATGTTTTTACTTTCATGCACAGCAACCCGGAGCGCAGCCTTCATCACCCTGTGCACTCAGCTGTCTGTCTCTCCTCTCTGCTGAGCTTCAGAGCAGCAGCTGAGCCCCGCCTGCTGTGAAACACCTCACACCATAACGAGTATGAAACTGTTTATTTACATTATTTACTGAAGTTATGAGCACTCATTTCAGTTCAGCTCAGTGTGAGTGTTTAGCTTTCAGCTTACCACATGGTGTTTCTCTGCCCCACTCAGAGGAGAGAGCAGAAGAGACCGATGCAGAGCTTACTGCAGCCACGCTGACCTCTGCAAAGTGAAGCAAAACCGCTGCAAGCAGAAGCCAACATCGTTTATTTATCAGTGAACGGTAAACCACTCCAAAACATGTGCAGGCAACGAAAATAAATACTCATCATAATACAGATCATTCGGGTTACTGAGACAAGGGCTGCACCGCAGCAACCAACGCTGGACTCTAGAAGGGACAGACACTCCCTTTTGGGTTGTCATTTGGTACCTTGTTTTGTAAAATAAATTAATATGTAATAATAGGCTAACAAATTTAAAAAAAAAAAAAACATTAAGGAACAGCTTTGATGCAGGTATTTTTTAACATCAAAAGCATTGGATCGGGACTCAATATTGATCAAGACATTCCTACCTTGATTCCTATACAGCGGCTCAAGACCCAAGCCAAGTTCCTGTGTCTCAATTGCAAGCCACTGATTAAAGTAAAGTGGGTTGGCCCCAAACTTGGCAAGCAAAATTAGCAAGAAAAATTGGCCCCCCATTTGAACCTGACCAGGTTCCCTCAAGGTGATTTGTTAAGGTATACTTGCTATTCTCATTGTAGTTACAATCTCAGCCACTCTTTAACAGATAATACAGAAATGTTTACACGTCAACAGTTAATGTAGCCAGCATATCCTCATACAACGGTTTGTATGATATCCTATGAAAATGCACAAACAATGTTTTGTATGATATCCTACGAAAAAACATCCCATGGTTTAGGAAAGTAAAGTTACACGGTGACAGCACACCTTAAAATGACTCAAAGTTCACAGAGTTTTGGATATGTGTCTCCTGCCTTTTCAGAAACCACTTCCTGCTTTCCGTCAGTGCACTGGTCAGGCAATCGCAGTCTTCCCAAATATGTGGGTTAAGCACAAATGACTGCCTCATGATTACAAATGATATGTATGAATTTTGGGGCGTTACTCTTTGTAGTAAAATGTACAAATCATGTATGGAAGTGCATGCTATGGCCTATTGTTCCATTTTATGCAGTGGTTGATTGCTTTTTTTTAAAAAGGTATCAGTTTAGGCACCCTTTAGATATCAGTATCATTTTTAAAGTATCATTTTAGGACCATTACTGGAAAACTCCCAAACAGTACCCAACCCTAATTTGAGTGAAACACACACATGCTTTCCTTACGCTATGTGGTGGATTAAATCTGCCAAGCCGGAGCGTGAAGCCAAATGAAAGGGAATTGAAGAAAATAAATATTTTTCTCATTTCTGAAGGCATGCCTGCTTTCAGCACAGAGAAATGCCAGCATAACATGAATTGAGTGTGACTGTGGCTTGGTCAGCGGACCAAAGCCAAGTGGATTAAGGGCTCAGAGAGAACAGATGAATTATCTGATTGTGCAGAAGTCATTGAACACAACCCAAAGAGGACATCAATTCCTTTTCAATTAGCTGGCGTGTGCTGATCTGTGCTGAAGTGACTGAAGGCAAGAGGTGTTTATTTATGTGAAGCAGCTCATTGGTTGGTACAAATGCAGAGTTGTTACAGTAATCAAGAAGTCATCTGATTTTTAAACCAAAAACCTTGGAATAATTTGTAACTGTGCAGGAGAGAAAGCGTTGTTTGACATTTGCAGTAGTGGCAATTACATTGTGGCTAATGCTGAGTGTAGTTTTGCTGTTTGACTTGGCTGTCGCTGTCTCCTCAGAATGGCAATAGTCCTAGACGTGGGATATTAGGGCTCAACACCTACTCTTTTATTCATTGCCTGGGTGGATTGCTATGCCATCTGCGGCTGGCCAGAGGTGGGATTTGTCAGCGTCGCTTAAAAGGTCCCGGTCTCATGGAGGGCACAACAGTCCAATTCAAATACTGCAACCAGCCGGGGTTTACCATTTTCTTTATGTCTGTCACCCATAATTTAACATTGGCTCACGCTTTTAAATGTCGGGCATGAAGATTTCAGAGTGAGTACAACATCCCGAAATAATTCCATGGTAATTCCTCCTCTCATCCCCCATTTTGCTGAGAAAACAGGTACATGAGTGATATTCGGAAAGAAAAGCTACACATCTCTCTGCAGCGTGGAGCTGTGGGCTTGAAGCTAATGGAGAATGTTGTGTTTGGTGGGCAACAAGATGTGTTGGCAGAGCAGAGTGCTGATGATCGACCATGGCACCGCACTCTGGGCAACGGGAGGCGATAATGATTTCCTTGACATTCTACCCAATTTGAGCTCATTTGAGCAAATCCTGCACTACCCAGTCTGATCACTGCCAACGTACCCTGAGTCTCCTTAGTACACTTCAGAGCAGATACTGACATTTAAAAGGCTATCCACATTGAAAAGAATCTGATTTTTTGTCGCCTACCACTAGTGAGGTTGTAGTTTCTAGCTACATATAAAGCCCTAACTCCGAAAAAGTTGATATGCTGTGTATAAATAAAAATGCTTTGCAAACCTTTTTGACATATTCTATTGAACACAGTACAAAGACAAGATATTCAATGTTAAAACTGACTCTGTTTTTTTGTAAATATACACTCATTCTTACGACAGAGGTTTTGGGGCCACACTGAGGATTTTTTTTTTTTTTTTTGAGATTTTGAGTATAAAGTCATAATATTATGAGAAAAAAACTTGGAATATTACGAGAATAAAGTCATAGTTTTGCGAGAAAAAAGTCTACTATAAAACAGGCAAAAGCACCTGCAGCCTCCTTGGCACCAGGGGGCAATGGTTGCCAGGGAGGCTGCCTGTGCTCTCGCCTGTTTTATAGTTTGCTGGCAATATGTTTATTTCCATAATATAAAATTCCCTTTCTCGTAAAAATACGACTTTATTCTCATAAAATTATGACTTTCTATCAATTGATTTGACTTTTCAGGGGGAAAGTGGGGTCTTGTTGGTAGGGAAAACACTGAATTTGTAGTTCAAGAAACAACCCTAGAGCCAGTGAATGACTGCCGAATGACGCATCGCTAATTTGAGCTGAGAGAGAAGCAGGGAGATCTGGACACTGGTTAGATGGAGGGAATATTAACACACTTCATTTACACAGACTACCCACATTGTGTTATGACACAAAGCTGGTTGAAAATCAGCAAAGTATCCCTTTAAGGAAAAATAAAATTGCAAATAAAGTTAATATGGGGGAGAATCCATAGTGAAACCACTTGTAAAAACACACCTCAATGCTGGGTAATAACCAAACCTCAGCCAATTTAATACTTTCCCTATCATAATTTCAACACAAAATCCCCAAATTAGAATGGCACTGTAACTTTCCATTGCTGATGAAATTCCACTCACCTCAACTGAACTGCGGCAGAACATCTCAGAGAGATCAAATCCTCAGAGAATAAAGCCAAAACTTTCTGCATGGTTACACCACCAGAGGTAAGTGAGAATATAAATATTTGCGTAATTTGGGTGAATTGGCCCCTTAACGACCTTTTTTTCATCAAATCTAATGAAAATGGAAAACATATGCCTGCCTGAGAAGCTTTCAGATATAAGTCTGCTCAACATTCAACAAATTAATCCATCTAAAAAACAAGTGTGCGGTGCTTTTGCTGTCGGAGGGGAATTCCCACACAGGAAACAACAGGGACGGCGAGACGACAAAGGAAAACTCCTAACAGGCATGTAATGAAATCAAGGATCTCCTGGGCCCGTCCAGCTCCAGTGCTACCCGTCCCTGGAGGTCTGGATAAGAGGCTAAGCAACCCTTCCATCCGTCCTCACAGTTCAGAGGGTAAACTAGCAGAGAAATCGGACACTGGCTCGCTGCAAGTCTCCAGTCTGCTCCAGGCTCTTGAGAGAACAGGCGAGGGTTAAATTCAGGCCAGTCTCCCCTAATGTTGAAGAGTGGCCTTTGATTGCCCCGCATCCATGTGTAGTGTGCTGCTGAAGGGGAACCCGACACTGACGTTGTTATTGAAGTGCAGCAGGAGGGGCTGATAACTGGTCTCATCGGCACAGATCCAGTGTACGAGCTGCCTCTCAGCTGCTGTAAAAGACAGTGGCAGGTGTGTCACAGATCTGGGCGTTAAAGGACGTTCTGGACCCCCCCAGAGATGACAGCCTCTTGGCCCGTCTCGAGAACTGATTAGGGGGCTTGCTGTTAGGGATGCCCAACCACGTCTGAGCCTCTGTCTTCCACCACAGTTTTTCCATATGGCCCTGGTGCTCTTGTCAGCCCACAGAAAAAGTTTATAAGGCTTTTCCATTGACACTTTTGGCTCTGCCAAGTCAAAACATGTCATGTTGATTTGTGTTTCTATTTAAATGTGCCCAGTTGTGCCATGTCATGCCCAAGATGGACCTTCTCTGGAATTGAGTCAACGCACCTCTCCATTTTTCAAGAAAGTAGCAGTAGACATAAAATAAAATCTTAATAAGTGCTAGAAAATCTATGATGATAAGTCACTGGCTACTAACAACTGTGTTATTGTTAGAGACGCACCTTAAAGCAGGTAGCTTTGTTGTATGGATATGCAAATCCTCAAACCATGTGAAGCCAGGGCAGCACATGTATGGAAAAGGACCATTAGTTCCTGTGATTTCCAATCCACTGAGAAAAGAAAACTGGGATGGGGCATGAGGCACTTAAAAACTAAATAAATGAGCCCCGTAGCAGCCTGTATGTAGTTTGAGATCCACAGGCAGAACTCTTTTTTCTGTTTCAGAGACAAGTTATGAGAACGAATGAGTCTTAAAATCCTTAACTTTGTATTTTAAAAACAAAGTTTTTTTTTCCTATCATGCATTGCTTTATGGATGGATAAATACACTGCCTTGAGTCCAAGTGGACATTTGTGCCAACTTTCAGGAAACTCTCTGAAGGCTATCTTCAGATATTGCGTTCATAAAAATGAGATGGATGCAAGGTCACGGTGAACGTTTCCAGCAAACACAAAATTCTAATCAGCATGTTGGTGAGTAGAAATGAATGTCTGAGTCAAATTTGAAGAAATTCCCTCCAGGTGTCATTCAGGCATCGATTTCACAAGAATGAGATAGACAGGGTTATTATGACCTTAACCTTTGACCTAGGACCACCAAAATCTAGTCACTTCATCCTTGAGTCCAAGTGAATGTTTGTGCTAAGTTTAAAGAAATTCACTCAAGCCATTTTTGAGATAGAATGACCAGACGGATAACCCGAAAACATAATGCCTCCAGCCTCTGTCACCGGCGCAGAGGCATAAAAACGGATTAACAAAGTTATTACACTCATCAGTCTGTTGCTAATCGTTTTTATGCCAATTTCCTGTGGCACAGTGCATACAGTCTGTCCGCAATCTGCTGCAAGAGTTCAATTTTTTTCAAGGAACTCAAACACAATTCTGGACCCAAAACAAAAAAGCAAACAAAAGAGTTTGCAAAGGTTCTCATAGGAATGAAAAGACTGTTGGCCCACATACTTAGACAGATAATTTGAAAACAAGATGTTAATCACTGGAGCTTTCTCTTACTGGTAATGGAAAGCTCATTGTCAGTTCAGCTGTGATACAACAGCTGAATGCTGGTTAAAAACTTAGACAGCAACATTCACAAAAACATCCATTAAACATCACATTGCATTTATGCTGTTGCAAATACGCTATGTGGTTGCTGGGCTATTACTGTGATCTTGTAAACTTTGCTTGTTTTGGGAGTTGCATTGAACTAAGCTGGACAACTAAAACAACTAAACAGTTTCACCAATAAAAAACAAAAGTGATGGGATCATTAAAATTAGCAAACTTTGCAAACTATGTAGTTAATGACTACAAATCTTTTTTTATGACTGAAAATAATCATTTGAATAAACATCGACCACCTGCATCTACTGAGCATTTTTCTTATATATTATTTTACTTTTTTTATTTGAGCTTTGAGAGTTTTTTAAAATTGGATTTTGTTTTATCATACTTCATTTTAATCTCATCCATTTTATTGTCTTATTTGCCTATAAGCTTTACCACCTGCTGTTATGAGTGCTATGATTGTCCTGTTTGAAGCACTTGGTTTTTGATTATTATTATTACCAGTAATGTCAAGGAGCACCAAGGGGAGGCTAAAGAGAGACGGCGAAGATTGGAGAGAGAGAGCGGGGGTGAAATATGAGGGGAATGGATCCTTAAGTCTCCAACTCGACCACAAGTGGCATCATTGTCATCACCTTGTTCTGATTTCATTTCATCTCTCGGCGCCACCACTGCAGGCAATATCTGGGTATTGAGTTACAAGAGGCCCACCTCTTTATTATTTTCATGGGAACTCAAGGACAGGCAGTCTTGTGCGGAGATGAGAGGATATTTATATGAATGCATATAATGTTGTGTTCTCAGTACTCAGGGACATTTAGCGCCTATCTCCGAATAGCATCAGAGGCTTTCAGCTCGACAGAGTCATTAATATCAGAAGGGTTTATGTGTTTCATATTGCCTCCATGCCAGCTGGGACCGCATGCCTGATGAGCTGGCTAGTGTTGTGGAGGATGCACTATTCTTTCTCACAGCCTCGTTCACAGAGTGAACTCAGCACGTCCAGAGATTGCCTTATGGAGGTCAAGCCAGTGCTCAAAAGCAGCCATAAATTCAGGGTTCCCACACATTTTCATGGATAAAATTTCAAGTTTTCCTTGACTTTTCAAGGACCCATGATACAATTTCCATGTTGGAAATGCATGCAGTGCAGAATCTCACAAATGCCACCACACTATACAAATAACCAGTCTTAACCCTTCATAACCTCAATCGACATCACTTTTCTCCTGCTGCTCCCAGACGCTTTTCACAAGAGTTTAACTGTATCCCATCGTACTTTTGATTTGAGCCAGAATATGAAACCATATGATCAATTTAAAGGGTATGCATGGTCATGGAAAAACTGGAGACGTCATGGAATTTCACAATCACATTTTTTAATCCCAGAAAAGACATGGAATTGTAAAAAATCAATGAAAGTTTTGAAAGTCATGGAATTTTGTGTGTAATAAAATTAATTGTTATAGTAATTTTAGAGGGATAACCTTTCATGAAATGTATAACAGAATTTGTTTTCTGTAAGTGAGCTGTTGGCATGTAGCTCTAATGTGAGTTGATTTAGAGCTGCACAATTTATCTTTTCAGCATCAATGCAAAATAGCCGCACTGAAGGACGTGCAATGTCAAGTAAGGTGAATTAACTACAGTTATTTGCTGCTTAATACAAATGGAAAAGTCGCATAGCTCTGATTTTTCATGACTAATATCAGCCAAGCCTTACCCTTTAACCCTTTGAAACAAGAGCAAAGTGGCTTGATTCCTTTCAAAATCGTAGGAAGAAGGCAATGAGCAACTTGAGAAGAAATAACCCCCAAATAAGCATGCAATTAGTAAAAAATAAATAAGTCAATAAAAAGTACAAGAAAATTACCTGAAAATTAGCAAACAAAAAAAGGCAAAAATGACTGTGGAAAACAAAAACAACTAAGGAAATTACTTTTTAAAAAGTGTTTAAAGTAAATATTATAATTGAGATTATTATGAATATAGTTTTCTGGACGTTTTTCTCTGGCTTTAAAAAAAAAAAATTCTAAATGTACCAATTTCTTGCATTTTGTGGGACATTTCCAGCCAAGTTGCTCATTGCCTTTTTCCCACACGTTTTTGTAAAAATTAAACTAATTTGCTTGTTTCAAAGGTGCAATGTTTTAGAAAAACAACTCTTGTTTAGTTACCATTTCATTCCATCTGAATCTACATTTCTTTCTGGCAGGGCAAAGCACTTAAAATGTGTCTGATCGATTTAATAGCACTGTGCTGTGAATTGCCACGTCTAGCCATAGAGGATTAAGACGGGGCTCTGAACAGAGAGGGAACATTGTTGGAGCAAGTAGTGAAATTTTGGCAGGTTAGCAGGATTTATAAGCAGGAGATGACGCGGCTAATTTCACCAGAGGTGGTGAGAAAACCTCGTAAAACCAGAAAAGGTGCCGGAAACTAAAAACTGGCAGCCGTGACAATTAGATATACTAATCAACCTGCTAAATGTAAACCATCAACCGAATGAACAAATCTGTGTTGACACTCGGCTTCAAACAGACGTCTCTCCGTGTGTAACGCAACACCTTTCTCCATCATTCCCACAAGTCATTTCGCCGATTCCTGGGAAAGCTGAGACATGAGATTGTGTTTGATCCAAATGTTTCTTCATCCTGGAGGGTGAGTGATGTGACAAGCTCAGCATCTGTAATCCTTGGCTGTTTTTGTTTGAAAATCCACACGTAGCTTGTCCATCACAGAGAGGGGCTGAAATCCCCAAGTTTCAAAGTCAAACTGAGATTTGAATTCTCCTCACTTTTTGAGCAAGGGAGTATAAACTATAATGATACTGCAGCTATTATGTTAAGTGTTTAGTTTTATGGACATATTTTTGGAAACGTCTAAACCTGGAGCCTCCGAGTGGTGCGTTTCCCATTACATTGTTTGAAAACTGAGAGCTAGCATTGCTAGGTAACAAATTGTTTACATGGTGTGCCAATGGCTGGAGAACAAACTGTACAGACTTAACTAAAACACGGTGTTCAAACTTTACATCTGGTCAAAATACACTCAATACAACACACTATACAACATCTTTACAACACTAAATATTTGGATGGACCTATTTTGCTGCATTCCACTCGGAAAGCGGAATCTAGTTAGCATTTTTTGCTAATGTTATAATATTGTAGCTCAATTTAACTAATACCATCACAGCCAAAGGTCAAAATGTACTGCAATAAATCACAATATGGAGTAGAGTTGTGGCGATAACCACATCATTACAAAATGCTGCCATGACAAGGTCATGACTGCAATCTAGGGGTGGGTGATATAGGGTTGGAAATGTACTTTTTGGTCACATGCCACTATGGCTGGTGAACTCCAAAACCTACCAGCCACTTAGTAGATTACCGTTTTTTGGGGGGGCAGGTGAATAAAGCAAGTCCAGCAGCCAGTTGCATATTTTACCAGCATTAGGCTGGTGGCTGGTGCTAATTTCCAATCCTGGATATATCAAATATATTTGAGGTATTGCTGCTTGTTCCACGTGTGATATACAGAATGACTATATCACAAACATCAAGTTTAAATTGTCACATTGTTTTTAATAAGCCATGTGTGTTTTGGCTCTCTCCTATGGCTCTCTGCCTCTGGCTCGCTCTCTCTCTCTCTCTCTCTCTCACACACACACACACACACACACACACACACACACACACACACACACACACACACACACACACACACACACACACAGAGAGCAGGGCATTTGCAGGGCTCCAGACTGTGACTATTTAGTCACATTTTGCAACCATGGAGCACTGCTGTGACTGACAAATAATATTTATATTTCCAGCTTACAGTGAATAAATCTTGCAGGTAAACGGCCCTGCGTTAACAGTCTAATAAGTAGAAGTAACGGTAATGTGGGCAGGTAAGGTATGCCTTTGTATTTGCGAAGCTCCAATCCCAACTATGAAGTCACATTTTGCGAACCCAGAGCATCAGTGCGTCTTGCAAATATTAGTAATATATGAACTGGAGAGCCGTTTGTTTGTTGTTCACTCACAGTGAATGAATCCTCCCAATTAAAGCAGCTGCAGTACCTGTTTAACGGTCTGCTAACGCTCACATCCATTTATATATATTTTCACATTTTAATTCCAATGTCTGAACCTTTTTATGAGTGAAAATTTCTTAAAAATTAAACTATTATTATTATTATTATTATTATTATTTTTATTTTCTTTATTATTATTATTATTATTATATAACAGTGGCATAAAATGGTCTCAAAATGACAATAGTAACATTTATTGCGGTTATTTCTGGGACAATACATCCCTCAGCAAAATAAGTAATCATGACAGGAGTAATTATGAACAGTAAGCAACATAAACAAACATTAGTTTGGACTAAAAGTGCCCTTATCACCAAAGTTTCCTCTATTTGGAAGTTAGTTTTGCCAAAATACACAAGTACACAAGTCAAAACAAACACTAATTTCTTAGCAAACAGAGAAATTTAAGAGTTTAAAACCTAAAAGAAACAGTAATGACACATTTTAGCCAACAAGAGTCCTCCATTTGAATACAGATGAAGAATTAAAATGCAGGTGCTGAATAACATCCTACGGGGGTCTGACCAGAACTAATGCCCCATAGGTCGGTTACCACGCAGCGCTGAAGCAGCTGCCAACGTGCCCTAGCAACAAGTACCGTCAACCCTCCGCCGGCGGGAGAGTGACTCACAGTCCATGTATCCCAGCATGCTTTGCCACTGTGGTGCCCTTCACCCCCTGCCCTACCATAATGGCAGCATGGAGAGATGAAAAGAGCCATGTGACATGAGCGGACACAGTCGCTCCGGCCTCATGCTGCTCGCTGCCTTTTCAAACACAGCTCACATGGAGAGAGCGAAGACACGGGGCAGCTTGGGCAACAAGAGTCAACACAATCTGCAAGAACAGAAGTCGTGTTCTGTTTTTTCATCACTACAAAGGGTTTGTGCATGTCGATGACATACCTGCATTTTTTATAGACGCTGTGTAATGTATTAATTTCACTGCCTGTTTTCATTTTCCACTTCAGTGATGCAGAATATTGCAGCTTTATTTCTGTTTTCATAAATAACTCAGATTCTTGGAGAAGTTTACTGACCAGACGGAGCCAAATGAGAAAAGCAAGAACGCCAATCTGTTGTGACGCACACTTTAACCTTTATTGTCCAACAGTCTCGGCACAGTTTACCCAGCAACATTTACTGTGTGAAAAAGCACCATCTGTGCTCGGAGCCAGCAAACCGCCACAACTCAGCCATCATTCCTTCGGTCCCCTCTGCATTGTGACGGTAATGGGACTTTAAATCAGTGCCTTGCACCCTCAGGGTTCATTACAAGGTGACAGCCCATTGTGGCTGCTCTGTGATGACAACAAGTGGCAGTGGGAGGGGGGGCTGGAGAAAGTGAGGCAGATGGTTTGGAGAGATGACAATGGCGCCATTTCACAGCGTATCCTCCACCTGTGGTGTGACGGAGGCGGCTGTCGGGGGCTTTTGATGCCCACTGAGATGAATGCAATGGATGAACATATCTCTTACTGACAGCCTCCGTATCATCGCTGATTGAGATGTCTAGACACTCACAACAGAGAGCTTTGAAAACAAACTTTGACAGGCATTGCTCAACTTTGCGTGAAATATCGAAAAAGTAGCAGAAAAAGATCAAATGAATGTGGGCTGTATTAAAAATGAAAGTCAAAAAAGAAGACTTTCTCAATGTAGGCTGATAAATGTATGAATATATTTAAGCTCTTTTTGGGTAGAGTTCTTTCCACACACAAAAAGGACGTCTCAAATGATTCATACAACTCCCCCTTAAATACACTTGAGGGTGAAGTATGTAAAATTCAGGGGGAATTGGTGGCCTCTACAGTGAATTGGATATCTCAACCAGCTAAAATTTCTCACAGCCAGAATTCCTTCAGTGTTCATTGTTAAGAAGGTTTTTATCGAGGGCCAAATTTTCTGCAGAGGTCTCCTCCTCTCCAAAAGAAACTGACCATGTGATTAAATGAGCTATAAACGCTGAATAAAGCTGTTTCACGTTACAAATCAGTGCACCTTCGATGCTGTTTGGCATGTCGGAGACGGCTGCTCGCCCACAACATGCTATTGTGTGCTCACTCTTCTTTCTCATAAGTTAACTCACTTTTTTCTGATCCAGATGTTCAGGAGGTCTCTACCAGGAGGTGACTTATCTGCAGAGGTCACTTCCTCTCTGAAACAAACAGCCCCGATGATTTAAACTGCTAGAAACATTGAATAAAGCAGTTTTACATTACAAAACAGTGTTACTCATTGCAGTTGGGCTTCTTAAGACGGTGGCCAACACAAAGGCGCAAAAACACAAAAATGCAAAGCCTTATCTGGTGCCAGTGGCCAATTTATCCCCCTAAATCAGTGATACTCAACTTATGGCCCGCGGCCAAATCTGGCCACTGATAGGGTGTTGTATGCCAACCCAAATCTTTTTTAATTCACAGTAAAAATAATGTGATTCAGACTGGGTATGGTTTTGGTACTTTCAGTAGATAAAGTGCCAGAGTACATAAAACAGCATCAAAATAAAGCCTGTTTATCAAAAACAGTTTGACAGAGGTCCATGCTAAGCCCCTAAAGTCTTAAAATCCAAGAAACATCCTGAAATCCTAGAAATGTCCTAAAATCTGAGAAGTGTTCTAAAATCCTACAAATGTCTGAAAATCCAAGAAACATCCTAACATCCTCGAAAAGTCCTAAAATCCCAGAGACATGTGTTGGGCTGCTGCGTCTGGCACCTGGCCTCCTGTCATTTAACAAAAGTGGCCCCAAAGCAAAGCAAGTTGAGAATCCATGCCCTATAAATGCTCCACACTGGAACTTTAGGACACTTAATATTAGCAATTACTGAAATATTTCCAGTCAGTTGCTTCCCAAAGTGCCAATCAAATAAAATGCAACTGCCCAAGAATATCGTATATGCACAGACGATACGATAACAAGATGAAATCCTTTAATGTAGAGCTTCAATGTGGGGGAATATGACGGCATGAAGAAAACATCCACAAAATTCCTGTGTGCAACACATGAAACATTTCCCCAGTTGAGCATGTGTTTTAGTGGTGAGCAGAAAAATAATAAAAAGCCAGACAAGTTGTTTTAAGAGAGAGCAGGTGGTTCCTAGTTCAAAGAGTGCAGGGATGAGGTTGTGTTTTCTTTTCTCCAGCAGAGCACTTTTTTTTCCTTCCTCCGCTCTTTCTTCCCAAAGGGTCTCGAGTCCTCCTCCCCTGTCTGCCAACTTCAGAGTTGCATTATTATCAGCAAAGTGCTTTTAAATCCGCTCCTGCTCAACACCAGGATGTCTTCTGCATGCTAATCCTCGGGGATACGGATCCGTCACTTCTCCGTCGTTCTCTCATGCCTGGCGTGCCTGAGACAGCTGGGAAAACAGTCTGCGCTCGACGATCTGCACATACAATGGGGATCTCAGGCCACCATAGCACTGCTCAGCCGCAGAGCACTTTACAGTAGTGAGCTGTCTGTGTGTTGCAAAAGAGCAACATGGGCTTTGCTGCAAAGGCAAGGGGACACATAGTTGTGTAAGAGGAATCATGGGGGTAAACGTTACGGCTTAGACCACAGTGACTGCCTGAAGATAAGAAAAGGTGCATCAAAAGCGGTCATGTTAGTTAGGCGAAGCATCAATGCAAAGACACGTTTCAAGCTCACTGGCCCAAACTTAATAATGGTAAAATGAGCTATATGATTTGTAAAATATACATATACACAAATACATGTTACAAAACACCAGCTTTCAATCACCACTCAAATAGCATTTCTTGGGGTGCCCACTAGCTCATCTGGTAGAGCGGGCGCCCCATGTACAAAGGCTGTGTCCTTGTCGCACCAGCTGTGGGTTCAATTCCACCCTCGGCTCTTTGCTGCATGTTATCCCCTCTCTTTCCCCTATTTAATAAAGCCAACAAAGTTTTGATTTTTTCTCAAACATTAGGAAAGAATAGAGCATGGAAACAAGAAAGGACAGAGGGAGCCACCAAAAGAAAGACTAAGGATCGGTGGTGAAAGAAGTTTCCAGATGTTTTACTTCACTACAAGTAGCAACACAACAGTACAGAAATACATGGTTGAAAGTAAACGTCCTGCTTTTATTCAATACATTAAGAACTGCATCAAAATATACCCAAGAAACCAAAAGTAAAAGTACTCATTGTGCAGAATGGCTAATTTCTGAATATTGTAGAAAATGAAGTACCTCAAAATACCATTACTGATAAGCAGCTCTGCAACAATCAATAGATTAGCTGTCAATGATTCAATAAATCGCCAATTAATTTGGTAATCGACTGACCGGTTTAAATATTTTAAATACCCCTCAAAATCCTCTAATTCCAGCATCTTCAATGTGACATGGAAATAAATGTCTTTGGATTGTCGACAAAATAAGTGTGAGGACGTCATCTTGGGCTTTGAGAAACACTGATCGACATTTTTCACCATTTCCTGTCATTTTCAAACAATCAAACTATTAAATAGTTAATTGAGAAAAAAGTTAAAAGATTTATCGACAATGAAAATAATCATTAGTTGCGGCCCTACTGCTTAAGACACTGATGTGGCTCAAAGAGATGACCAGTTGTGACATGATGTTGATTCATTGGTCATTTTATTGATCTGTTGTATCTGATATTGGCTCTGTTACTATTATAGTGTTTTTGTATGTTTTATCTTAACTTGTGATTCCTATAATTTGTATACTTTATTGCTATTTTATTCTTGATGCCTTCATGTATTTCTTTTATCTTTCTGTCTAGCACTTTGAGCTGCATTTCATGTATGAAAGGTGCTATGCAAATACATTTTTTTCTTATTCTTATCATATATGAGGTAAGAATAGGACCTAGGGTTGTGTCCGCCCCAAAATGTACCCCCCCCCCCCCCCCCCCCCCATGAGACACATCCAAAAAATGAATGTCAGGACCTGAGCCTCACGGTAATTTTCCTGAAAAGTAGCCTTCACCTATTCTAAGGACGATATTGGGTTGCTGACTTTAAGAAAGCGCTGACTCCAGTGTGCAGGCACTTTCTTATTGTATTGTCCTTGATTTTTTGGCACATATCCCCCTGAGGTTTTGTGGATTTGTTCTATTCTGGCCTATTAAAAATGCACCGCATCTGTCTGAACAAATGGAGAGAACCGGATGCCATCATGTGGAGCATGTTTTTTTTTCCAGGGCTGGATTTTTTTGTAATTTGAATAAATGTCAATGTGATTTTGAATAAATCTAAATGAATGTCTCTCTTTAGTAGCTTACACACAAGTTTCTTGCACACTGAAGCAAACTTTTTTTATGTCATCTGATGTACTTTACCTTTAAAAGTTAAGAAAGTTAAAAAACGAAGCCGCACAAGTTCAAAGTGCTAATCTCTTCATGACTTTTGAGAAGTGAACAGCATCACTGAGACTGAGGCTTATTTTCCCGAGTACAGAGAGGATGAGAGAGAGCGGAGCTACAAGCTGCAGAGAGGAAGAGAGTGGGGGGGGTAAATATAGAGAACAGTGATAAAGAGGTAATCATCTCCACTCAAAGCATATTTTATCCAGTGGGGGTTATTAGGAGGATGGAGATGAGTCAAATCCACACAGACGTCTCTCTCTCTCCCTCTCTCTCTGTATTTACCCACTCCTGATCCTCCCTCCTTCTCATCTCCATGTCCGACCTGCCTCGGCTCGGTGCCCAGTTCGCTCGTTCTCAACCATTCACGACAATTTCAATGTTTCACTGATTCATGCTAATAGCTGATGAATGGGCCAGCGCAGTATGCAATACATACAGAATGAATCAATGGTTTTTAATTAAAAGTTTGACTTCAGCTTCCTTCTCTCTTCTGTCATCTATCATATTTGCTCTGGAGCAGCACAGTTCTCTGAGGCTTGAACACAGGGGTGGAGGAGTTGCTATATAGTTTTCAAAGATAGGGGGCAGTGTTCTCAAAGGTAAAAATGCCTCCAGAAACAGCTGAAATACATCAGAAGTTGACTTGATACTGTGATCTAAAGATGACTGTTAAATGAAGGCAGTGAGGTTGACATTTCTGTACGTATTCTATAAATGATTATAACAATGACATTACATAAAATGCTGACTACTCAGGCTTACTCATGGGATTATGAGACAATGTGGCCCCCTAGTCACAGATATGGCCGAGGCCCCTCCACCTCTCCTGCATAGAAGCAAGACACACAGAATTGGTGGTAGTTTTGTGTGTCTTTGAAGTTGTCTGGGCCTCCCTGAATTAATTTTGTGTCTTAGTGATGTAGTTTTATGTCTCGTTGACATTATTTTATTATTTTGCATCTGTTCTAGTCATTTTGTGAAGCTATGCAGTCATTTTGAGTCTTGAGTAATTTTGTGTCATTTTTGGTTTTCTTTTGGAGTTATTATCTGTCTCTCCTTGTTTGAGGTAATTTTGTTCTTTTGGTCATTTTGTGTCACTTCATAGTCATTCTGTGTCTCATTGTGGTTGTTTTGCTATTGGTATAGTTATTTTGTGTTTCTTTGCCGTCTGCGTCCCTGAGCCTGATGGCCTGTTTGGTAATCGTCTAATGTAAATACTACAGGCGAAGTGTCAAAATTTAAATTACTTTTAATCTGTAGCAACCTGTCAATCTCCGGTATGATTTGCATTATTTCTGAGCCATGTCGGTATGCATTTTATGAGATGATACTGATGCAAGCAACACATATAATCTCCAGCATTAAATTGATTAAGTCCACTGCCAAATGTAATCTTACTGAGCTACATGAAAACTTCCTCAGCTAATTCTCACTTCAATTTAGCAACACTATATATTAATCCACTTTTGTTTTCTTCTTTTTCTTCTCTTCGTTTTTTCCTGTTTAGTTAGCGGACAGACCAGTGTCTCCATCCTAATTCAGCGCCATCCTGAAGATGAATCTGTTTGCCTCCTGCATCAAGACAGAAATAGCTCTTAATAATGAAAAATTGATGCGAAGTAAGCTTGTCATTACATGCTGCAGTAGACAATTAGGTGCCTCCCCAACATACAGCCCTTTCTGATTTTCTCCTCTTTCTCTCTCTCCTCTCTAACTCCTGAGTCTTTTTCCTTTCTCTTTCACACTGGCAAAAGTTGCTAAAGTCATTTACTTAAATTTGTTTTGTTTGAGTCTAAAGGGACAATGCAACAAGCCCGCGACTCATTCAGTGAGCTGATGACAAATAGCTGATGGCCCCTCTGCAGCCGGTTTCAAATTTTCTTTTCTGCTGGGACCAAAGCTCATTAAAATAAATTACATTTCTGGTCATGTGGGGACATACACAGACGAAAGCCCAGCTCAAAGTTTAAAACACTTTCAAGTAAAACTTTTGCAATAGGGATCCTTAAACAAGCAGTAAGGGATAATTAGATATTCTGGGAAATAAGCTAATTTATTGCTTTCTTGGAGAGTTAGATGAGGAATTCAATGCCACTCTTATGTCTGCCTGTTAAATAAAAACCCACAGCTAGGAGATGGTTAGCTTAGCTTGGTATAAAAACTATAAGCAGAGGGGATAACTGGCTTGTCTCTGTCCAAACATAAAAAATCAGCCTACCAAAACTTATATATCTCTTTTGTTTAATTCACTCTTTTTACCACCACGCCACAACACCAGGATCAAACGCCAGGAGTTGAGTTTTCTTTAACACAGAGCACATCGAGGGCAAAAAAGCATCACTGATCTGTTTTAACCAAATATGCTCTGCTCTCACTGAGCTACAAAGACAAAAATACCGAATCGGTTAGCACATTAGCCCATCAACCCTGTTTGTAACACGTAGCCTATTCTCGCCAGACCTTTCTCCACAGTGCTGCGTCAGCGTTAAAGAATGGTCTGGAATCACAGATTAGCTTTTGCTATCGGTGCAAAAAACCCCTCTGGCTCATTTTTGTTTCTTTAAACCAATCACAGCTGTTTTTGGCAACACTAAGCCCATAATGCAGCAATGGTGCTCTTGCAAAATAGCTTTTGTGGGTGAACTTATTTTGGTGAAACATTTGCATGTGAGGCAGGGAGCCCTGTCATTAAAAGAGCCCCACAAAAGAAAACACAAAAAGAAAAAACATAGACAGTCCTATATCACTGTGTGATTCAGATTTTAATGATAAAATTTAATGGCTCTTGAAAAACATGACTACAATGATATTACAGAGGCTTGTGTGAAGTGGAACGAATCAGTCCATTAATGTCACTGGCCCATGCCGCTACCAAAGTTAAAAGCTGTGGCAAATCAGCTCCAACTGGCCATGTCATAATACAGATCAACATTGAGTACGAGAGTCCTTCAAGGCAGAGTCTGGTCTTTTCTGAAGCAGTCACAAGTTATTTTATTCATTATATATATAACAACAATTAACTACAATTCACCAAAAGAATTAAGCAGACGTGCTTTATTGCGCAACCCAAATCTTTATCAAAACTTGCCTTTTTCAAGAGTGTAAATTCTTAGTTTGGAAGTTGTTTTTGTTGTTTCCTGATGTGAAGGTGATTTGGAAACGGTAACACTCAGATAGTTGAGGAAAGGGAGAATGCCAGCCGAACTTTGCAGCCAAATGGCAGGCTTATAGCCAAAGTCTGCATCCTGTTAGTTAGAATACCAGTAGCTTACAGACAACTTTACCTTCACGTCACCTGTTAAACTGCCTTTAGCAATTTGGATAACAGACGCACCTCTGTCCTGCTGTTATATCAGATGTGAGTTAATCAACCACAGGAACTTGTTCATAGACTCACAGCAGTGCACACCATTACAGATCATGGCACAGGGTGCACCATTGCATAATGAATGTAGGGGACACACTGGTGTGAATATTTGGCTTCATTTTTGGCATTAAAATTATTATTTTTTGGTTTGGTGGGTGTTCCCATTGCATCTGTGTACAATTATAGGGGGAACACTGAAAGTAAATAAGTCCATTTCCCCAAATCACAAACTATTCCTAATAAATTGGAGGCATAAACACCATTTCAAATTCTTGTAAATTCAAAAATTTAGAAAATATGTTTCCTAAGTGACACCAGCTGTAACACTGTCCTCCTCCAATACACACTCACTCTCACACACTTACAAACCTCTCACTGTTTAACCCAGTCCACTCCTCCAGGTGTTCCTATTGAAATCACAGTCACCTCCCCTTACTCTATCAACCCTCGTGCTGTCGAGGCTGTACCCGTGACAGTGCCTGAATGCATTCATAAACACTGGGAGGACTGACATCTCAATGGGCTGCCTATTCCCCCACTATCAGCTTACAGCCTATAATTACGGCCAATCATCTTGGATCAAGCATGTCTGCGTGAGCAGGCCAACGTAACATCTGCTGCCTCGACCAGCGGGCCAAGAAGGACTTTTATACTGAAAGGTGAGCTAATTGTGGCTGAGGACAGGAGAAGGGAGTGTAATGTTAACAGGTACCAAAGGCTATTCAGAAACCTACACACAGGGGAGTTTTTTTTCCTTGGAGCAGGTGCCCTGAGGTATTTCTTATCTTTCCTATGCCAGTGCAGAATTCTTATCTGCATTAAGAAATGCTCAAGGGCATGGGCATAAATCTCCAAGGAGTTATATTTGGAGCGCAGTAAAGAAAATACTAGGACTGTGCTGTTTTAAAACCTCTTCAAGATGCATGTTCACCATAAAGATCTCTATAAATAACATGGCAAGTGAAGCTGTTTGGAAGTTGTTAAAATGACTGCTCTAATGTCACCAGAGTATGCAGTAATTTGAGCGATTTGGTCGAACAAAAGACAAGGATACTTGATGTCTCCTGTAATGGGAGACCATATTCCTCAGGGTCTAGTGTTAGTCCAGTTTAAATACGTTTACTTTGGTTTGCAAATGGTAAAAACATTCTATGTCTAGTTACTCACTGGGGCTATTAATCCTCTCAAAAACACCAGAAGAAGAGCAGCGTCACACTGACTGGAAATATGTGATTGGCAGTTGTGAAGCCTACTTTGTGGGCTACGATGCAGACTTCGGTTTATCTCATTTGCAAACCCCAGGCCACAAGACAATGCTCCATAAAGAGGCACTTGGTCTCGGCACACAATCATCATTAGAGCTTGATGTTTCGACCTTAACATAGAAAAACTCTCCTCTTTGTTGTTCAATTTGCAGTTTTGTCATTGGAGTTGTAATTGGGTTGTTTGTAGGGTAGGACTAATGTCAAAATGTTTAATATTAAACCAAAGACCAGAGCGTAGAGTTGTGCAGATGAGGCAGCAACTTCAGCAAAGTACTTGCGGCTTGGTAGCACAGGCCTGGTGTTGATAGTTTTCAGCGTGTGGCACCATAGCTTTACCTTTGCAGCAGGTCGCTTTCCTGTCAAACAGGACACAATGGGAAAATAATTTCACTGATGTCGGCTGCTTTTTACCAGGTGTTTGTGGGCTTACACGGTCTTGTGCATCTCAGAGTGAGACACATTTCTTCCACTCGGCTGCATGCCTCTGTTTGAGGGGTTGAAATAAATTGGTTGTGCTGCTGCGTTTAGTTGCAACAGCCTTTAAACAAACTTTGCAGCAGACTGTGGTATGTTGGAGATCTGATGGCACAAAACCGCAAAAAGTTCCAAGCAAATGGCGGGACGGTGGTTTTTTTTGGAACATACTTTCATTGTCATCAAGGCCTGCTGTCATGTTATCGGTGTGTATATCTGTAGGAGGTAAGCGTTGTGGGAGGGTACAGCCCACGATGAACTACAAAAGCCCAAAGAGAGCGGCAGAAAAGGGGGGGGGCTGGAGCCAATCGGCAGAAAAAGTCAACAAGAAAATCTAGATTTTCATTTTAAACATCGCCCTAAACCACAAATTCACATTAAACGATAAAATTGATAGATCGCCCAGCCCTACAAACCGGTTTAAGCCTCTACACCAGAGCAGACCTGCAAAACAAGATATCAAGCAGCTCTAATAGTTCAAAAATCCTAGATGCTCCCTTTGTATAACAAACATGATTTTCCTGCTTTCCTTTCCAAAATATGTTCTGTTGCTGTCTCCAAAGAGAGGAGTGATGATTGAAATCTACACTAATAAAGACATTTTCAGTTCATCTTCTCCTCTACCCAAACTCCATGTCTCTAATTCCACATCCACCCATTCCTGCTCTGTCTGCGTAAACAAGTTAATCAGACTCAGAAGCCTGTGGGCTGAGAAACAAGTCCCGACCCTATGCTGGGCTTTTGCAGCCATCAATCATTTCATTTGGACTTCAGTGGAAAACCAAGCAAACACATACAAAAAAAAAAAATCACACCCAACTCTGAGCCTAGCTAGCTGGTCTCTGTGCTGAACTCAGCACCACAGAGCTGGCAGCAGCGCAGCCAGCAACCGTACTGACCAGATGTATGAAATAAATTGACACTATTGAAGACTGAGTTAGACAGCGGCAACCAAATACATGCCTCTCCTCCACAGACAACAAGACAGCAGAGTAACATGAGCAGTTACATCTAAAGTTTATATGATAATCATCAAGCTCCTTATTGTGGGGGGGCTGATCCAGGATGAATGTCCTGGTCACCCTGTCCAACACATTCATCATGGTACAAAATGTAACAACATTTTAGTTCAATAGTCCTTAAAATCTCTGTATATTAATACATTTTGAAGCTTTGGCAATTTAGCCATTGTTTTTTCCAGGATTTAGCTGCATGGCTATCACTCTGAATTCTGCCTAAAACAACATTTTTCAGCCTTTGCAGGAATTTATGAATTTCAATTCTGCCGATCCTCGGGATATTTGAGAAATATTGCTTTTCAGAAGAAATGTTCAAACTACAAGAATGCATGCTATTCACCACAGCTTTCCACAAAAAATAATCTAATACAGAAGCATTTATTGCCAAAGTTACAATCGAGTCTCAATCTCAATCTCACAAACAAACTTGAAACTTTGGCAACAAACTGAACTCGTCTTCTTAGGGATAACTAGTCCCCAGGCTACATATTACTCCGATTAAACTTCTCCAGTTCAAATGTTTTTACTGAATACTACCAGGATTGGAAATTAAATGCGAGTGAAATCTACCAGCAGCGGCTGAGTTTGATTAACCTATAAGCCACAATGGCGAGTAAATAATGGGGGCAAATGACTGAAAAGGCTGCTTGAAAGAACCAAAATAAAGAGTTGGGATCCAGTTTGTTTTTCCCTTGTTGCGGTGATCAGCGCATCAGGTGATGACGCAAATGTGAGTTGGCATGCTCACTGTGTTTTCATTCACAGCTCTTCAACGGCTGACCAACACTGACACACCATCCTCGTCTTATACACAACTCTCTCTCTCTGTGTCTTCTGTAGTTGACTAGGAACCAAACAGCAACCTCCAGGGCCAAAAAATGAGGCCAACATGCATGAAGTGCCAAAAACTGCAGTTCCCCCAACGGCCACTTGAGGCTGGCTTCAAAACAGAGTCAGTCCCCATGGACCCCCATGTTAAAATGCCCAACTTTACCACAGAAATTAACATGTTTACAGCCTGGTACAAAAAAACAGTTTTGATCTCTACAACTAATTTCAACATTCAGGGGGTGAATTTTTGTATAACAAGGCAATTAACATTTCATGAAGGCTTAAAGTTACTAATATTTAGGGCGGAGCAAGGGGTCGCTACGCTCTGAGTCAGATCCACCCCTCGCCCCTCTACAACTCCAACCTCTCATCCAAATATGGTCACTTCCTGTTCTAAGATAGTGACAGCCAAAAGACCAAACTTGAGGCTTCAAAACGACAGTCCACAAACCAATGGTTGAAGTGATGTAGCTACGTCCATCATTTATATGGTCTGTTTCAGCTTTGTTTCATTTGGACTCACCATATTCTGATTCATTTGTGTACAGAGCCCCTCGCTGTGTTAACCTCAGCATATGTTGCTGACGTTGCAGCTAAAAGTTTCCCAGAAAAACTTGTGAAATTTGGTTAAATACTTTTTATTACTTTCCGAGGTTTTACGAAGTAAAAGTTCCTCCCATGCTGACAATTTCTTTGCACTTTTTAAATAATCAATTTTATTTGCCATCATTCAAATAAAATGCTGATATAGATAACTGGTAAAATGTCAAACGTCGGTCCTAATGATCTGGCAGACCAATAATCTGTTGACCCCTACTGGAGAGAAACTCTCCTGGTCCAGCAGTAGTTACCTGGAGTGGTAGCCAAACTGCACCAAACTCTCTTTAGCATTGATGTTATTCATTCTTTTACAGAGCTGTAAAGTCAAACAGCTTTAGAAACCATACACACAATGAGAAGTTGTTTATTGTTGGAAGTATAAGGGGGGGAGCCTTACATTTATCTAAAAAAAAGTCCAAATAAAAAAATATGGTAAGATATGACATTACAATTAAATGAAACATATCATATAATTCCCTTCAGCCTGAGAGAATTTGATATGAAGCTAATTTCATTAGAGGGATAGAGGCGTAAAGACGGGGACTATGAAGCAGATCCCTCGTCGCCTCTCCTGCTTTTGTCCAGCCAACACCCTGTTTGACCTCATGTTTAGTCTTAGAAGGGGGTCATTAAGGGCTTAAGCTGCAATGTAATGAAAATGTTGTGACAACAGCAAAGGGGTGAAGTAAAAACAGGCTTTGGGAGACAGCTGAGCCTCCACTCCGGGGACCAGCAGGAGGGTTCAGAGGGAGGAAAATGATGGTTATCTGCACACCCTTGAGACATTGATATTAGCCTTGAGACTGGTGGATGGACTTGATGATAACCCTGCTGAAAGCCTGTCATAGTCCTGGGTGTTGGCCCTGTCACAGGGAGGAGGTCAGGAGAAGTAGCTGCCTTAAAAAGCATTCAGCATTCCTTACAGTCGCTTATTAAATATTTGTGTAAAAGTGTAAAATCAACCATGACGTGCTATCAAAATTGATACTGTTTCACAGACACAAACAGGGTAAGAGCAGAGCAAGGAAATCTCAGAGGAAATTTGATTAATTTGGCAAGAGCAGTAATTTAATCTAATATAAAATGCTCTGCTCCCTCGAATGAAACTAAATTTAAGGATCGTATGCATGCAGCTTGTTACGCGTTAGCAGCCGCTTCCCCCTTTTGACTGCATTCATCATAATTCTGCGGCTGGTTGTTTTTCCACCGTATGGTTGTTGGCAAGTTGGATGTGACAAAAATGAAGAGTAATGTGCTTTGTCCCGGCTCCTTCATCCTATGTGCAGAGGCTGCTTTTTGCCACCGTTTGTTTCATTTTCTTTTTTACTGCGAGATCTCCTCCAAGCCAAAAGCACTTCCACATGCTGTACTAGAAATCCAAAGCTCGGTGCCAGAGTGAGAGTCAGCCTCGGTGTTGGACTGCAGCCTGCTCTAACCTCTCTGTTTTGGAGCAGCTGCACCACCCTGTACTTTTCAGTGAGAAGAAACACCACAGGTATGCTGTACGCTGGCCCCTTTGTAGCGCTACGCACACCCAGAACAAACTTGCGTCAGTGCCTGAAGAACATGACTGAAACTCACTGTTGCAGGGAAACTTAGTTGAGTCACCTTGAATAAGTTAAAGCTGTATTTAAGTCTTTAATGACAAATTGATTGTATGCTATTAAATGGCAATATAGAGATGATGCATAGGGATGACTGGTGCCTTTGGCGGTGATATACCAACTTGTCTAGTATGTAAGGCCCTGAAGGAGACAAAAAAATGGGGATGTCAGCAATAAACCATTTATCTGTTAGCAGAGAATATTTTTGACAGGTTACACATCAGTCTAAAAGGTTAATTTTGTTACTCGTCAGCTTACTGCAGTATGCACCAACAAGGCCTGGAGCAGCGATTCCAAAGTGGTATAGTTGCGAAGGCCAGATTTGTACTTAGTCGTTAATTCAAGGTACACACATAGGACAAATGACCAAATATTCAATTTTATTTCACAACATGTATAGTGAAAAATGAAAAACACATCACTAAATCTGTTCAGAACTTTTCTTGCAACAGTTTGTTTTTATGTAATTAATACAAAATCAGCTCTGTTGACACTGTTGCTAATTTTGCCCTCAAAACTTCTGTTTATAGTCTCTTCATCAGATGTCTGATTATCCCAGCGATGTTCCATCCAGTCATTCTGGTGCATATTTCCCCACACTGAATCACAGTAAATTAATTTCTTCTGAGCTTATTTATTATTTTAACTACTAAGGTGCAACCACAAGGACGTGAGACTGACAGGCAAAGACGCAAGCCATGACGAGACAGACATGCTGGGTCATAATTGCAACATCCTATCGTACCCTAGACCGCTCAGTTGGCAACCGCAGATGCACACATGCATGCACATGAGCAACATACAGGTTAATACAACCACCACTTTGATGAGGACTGCCACAAAACAAGGCATGAAATACCACCTCCCAACTGCCAGCACATGAATCACAGCGGTATGACATTGTTCAGTGCCCGAGGCCAGATTCTCAGCACCCCCTCTCCAATCTTTTCATCCATCCCTCCACCTCGTCAGCCCCCCTCTCCCACTTTCCTCCTGTCTCGTAAATGGGCCAGTCGGCTTTACCAGAAGCAGACAGGGAGCCTGGAGGAGGGACAAAACTATTATCTCTCTCGCAGCAGCAGCTCATGCAGGAGCTCCAACAGCAGATAGGATTCTCAAACAAGCTGCTGTCCTCGCTCAGATTGCTACCCAGCCTGTCCTTGCTTCGCCACTCTCTAACATGTCACACTACACTGGTAGCTTTCAGACTTTTCCCTCCAGGGCACTAATACACACAAACTGATTTTCAAGGCTGCTCTGTGAGCATGTCTGACCGAATACATCCTGTTTTAGGCAAACAAAGTGTTTGTTTTCTCCAGAATGCAGAATGGCCATTTAATTTATAACAGATCTGCTAAAGCGTTAAAGCGCGACACCGTCATCAGAGCATCTCAAGTTTTGAAACTTTTTCATAGTTGTGAGAAACATTTCTATGGTGTCTACAACCTAAGGAACAACCATAGTTCTTAAAATTCCACTTTGAGGGACATTTTTTAGCTCCCATTTCAGTGTAAATTGGGCCTCTCCCAAACCAGACCCTTCCCAATCCCACTCGATCTATAAGAGTCACACCCTCCATCAGGGTGTTGGTTGTAACTACAGCGGCAAGCTCTGGGACAAACTTCCCTCTCCGTGATGAAAAGACTAACTGTTGCAATATTTGGTAACCATGGAGAAAAATAAAACTTTTAAAAAATGTTTTATTTTTTAGGTAAGATATTGAAATTTATTGCATTAAAATACATAATGAATCAATGAATGAATCAAAAATGAAACAAATTACTAAAATATAAATACATAGGAGTAGAAACTTAGTCATGAGATTTGTTGTTAACATTTGTTTTCTTTTTCTTTTGTAAACATCTTGTTTTTCACTCTGATGTTTATAGGATGCCTGGTTTTAGCAACAGTTTCTTTAACACTTTAAAATAAAATATGCACGACTGCTGTTTTATAGAAACTAGAAAAGGGTGCATTCAATCCTAAATACAATGTAGCATTAAATGTGTTAATGTATGACAATAATTAATGTGTATCTTTGGTTGAGCAGTCTACATTCCTGGACAGTCGCACAGATCTTTATTTGTGAAAAGCGACGACAAACACTTCCATTCCCGCTACATAGTTTGGAACCGCACTTAATACGGCAGACACTACAGGAAAAACAGAGGCTGGTACTCTCAAAGCTAAATAGGAATGCTCAGTGTCGTAAGTGTACAGTGAGTGGTCGAACACTAGTCAGTGCAGCAGTAACATTTAAGTGAAATGCAGGTTATACTTAAATGTGACAGGATATTTAAACTGTTACACTACAAGCCGCAGCAGCAGCTGTACTGTACTGCTGGCACTGCGCAGAACTCCTTCAGGGATTCATTCTGTTGATGCCAACTTGTGACCCTGCCATCAGCAAACTGCTACACAAACTGTGATGTGCTCAGTCTTTTCCAACTCTCCAGCCATCCAGTTTTGGTGCTCACACTGTAGCTTCATCCTCTTACTGTTGGCTGACAGATGACATGGTTTCCTGCTTCAGTCGCTTGTCTACTTCAAGGTTTGAGAAGTTGTGTGTTTGGAGATTCACACCCACACATCTGTTTGGTGCTGAATTGTTATTTGCATTTGCTATATTTAGCCAGTACCTGAACTGGAATTCAATACTGATGTTTTAATCTGATGTCACTCATCAATTTGGTGTTTTAGCACTAAGAACTGCTGCTTACTGTTTTTTGTGTGGTTTTTTATGTTTTGGCACACTGTTTTGGAAATCTCTAGAAACTGAAGTGTAAGAGGAGTTATCCAAAGTAATCCAAATTTTTACTTACTAGGGTGGCTGAAATTAAATAACACTAGTACTGCATGTAAGCTTTATTTATGTGATTCACAATTTTTGTGATTCACTAGCTGTGGTTACATGGACAATATTTCTTCAATCTGTCTGAAATAATTGTGGTTAAAGATTCAGACTTAACTGTTAATTAATTCTAAAAAAAAAAGAAAGTTATGTGACAAGATGTGTGTTTACATGCACTAAAGTATTTAAAAATTAAAAAATAAAACTTGAGTAAGGTGGCTATGCTTGCTGTTAAGTGTCAAATCTGGAATCGGTCAACATGCTGATTTCTGCCAATATTACAAACCAATATTTATTTAGTAAACATGTAAAAACATCAACCCTAAGTCGAAGTTGTGTATTTAGTTCGTCGTGTAAATATTATCTGTAAATAATTTATTTGAGAAAAAAAAAAAAAAAGTCATTCCCCCAATAGTAGTTGGCAACTGTCACCATACATAGATTCTGCTCTGTTGGACACATGAGGGTCCATGTACACGCACTTATTGTCTGGAAGAGCAGTTTGTTCAAAAGTAGCCTGCTGACAGCTTCAGCTGTCTCTGTGGATCACGTGACCTGGCCTTGCAGCCGTCCACCAAATGTCTTTCACCCTGACTTTGAGTGTGGCCATTGCGACAGATAGTAAAACATTTGCCT
Source organism: Plectropomus leopardus (assembly GCF_008729295.1). NCBI lineage: Eukaryota > Metazoa > Chordata > Actinopteri > Perciformes > Serranidae > Plectropomus > Plectropomus leopardus. Next base: position 6,004,280 of record NC_056481.1, read on the forward strand.
GTAGACGTGATCAGACGCAGCTGCATTTCTGTGTTGTCTCTGCATCTGCAGCAGCCCTGTTGTTTCTTCTACCTGACAGACTCTCAGTTTCTGCCCCATTACCCCTGATTAACGGCCCATAGCCAGCCGAAATGGTGGAGTCGGGGCACAAGGTTGACTCAGGCCTGCTGGGGTCCTCCACAGGGTGTGAGGATCAAACTGGATCAACAAGAGCGAACTGTAGAGGGATAACGCAGCAGAACTTAATTTAGTCCCTTTTGTCTGTTTCAGTGCATGGGGTTTTAATATGAAACAGATCAACACTGTCTCATTTGTGGAAGCACAGGTGGCGAAAGTGCAACACATCCATCATCTTTCCGTTCAAGAAGCACACATATCTGCGAATTTAAAAAAAAAGAAAAGGTTCTCGGCAAGGCGCTATCACATAAATAGGATGGCTTTTCCTGCAAGCTCCTAAGAATTGTAAACTAGATGTCTGGATTGTAATTTTCTTTTCACCAGAGAATCAATAGATTCTGCAGTGTGCCTGACTGAACCTGCTGAAGCATGCCTCTCAGCCTAATGGACCCACAAGCTCCCATCTGTTAGTGAAAGAGATCTCAGCGGGTCCTCTCCCCTCGCCGTGTCCAAACACAGGATACCCAGCACAGACAAAAATCTGATGACTTTTATTGGAATTCCAAGAGTCGGCTGGAAAACAAGTGCAGGACGAGCGTGTGGCCGTTAACCTTCGACAGCAAGGAGCAGAGAAACAGTTTTACAAGCAAATGTTACCAGATGTTTTGTCGCTGTGTTGACTTGTTCTCTTTGTCGCGACCTTGCTGTGTCCAACTCAAATACCACACCTGTCATCACTATAGTTTGAGCATCAGGGTGCCATCCCTTTCCTCTGTCGCATTTTTCTCTTTTGCCTGGCCACAAAACACCAGGGGAATTTATCAAGCAGATTAGTGGGTTAGCTGGCTGTCTCCCGGCATGACTCAGGTTCCCCAGGATTGCCTCAGTGACTCAAATTTAACCATAATGGATCGGGGGCAACGCATTCTGCATGGCTAATCTGGTCCAGAGCAAAATAAAACCATACCAGTTGAATCCTCCTTACAGCCTGCCAAGCTACCAATCCAATAACAGGGAAAACTGAGTCCTCACACCTACAGGATCCTGACATGGACCAAAAATATTGATTTTACAATAGAGTGACATGATGAGCAATAGAGACATTACAGATAAGTAGAACCACTTTGTTTAATTTTTTCAGACAGAGGACACATTTTTTTTACACCCACAAATGTCCACTCTGGGTTTGAAACAGGACTTCTGACAAACAGAGCATAAATGGTGATTGTGTTTGCATATTTTATGCACATAATATCAATTAGTTCAGTAAATTATGAATGCATCTTTTTGATTAAGAGCTCACTGAGTGATCGCCAATGTTAAGGCCCAGACTGACCAAACAGAATTTAAAGAGATTTAAAAAACAAGTGGTAGCTCTGCACCTCTGTGGGAGGAGATAACTCTCCACAGCAGCAGGCTGCAGTAGTCTTGTCATTAAAAAGGGACACCAGAAGACTGACAGGATGGATTCAGTATGCTAGATAACCAGTTTGCACATTGACACACAACCTCAGGGTTTCCCACACATTAATTTATTTCTGGCAGCCTGCCACAATCAAAACATCTGCTGCCATGTATTGATTTTTAATTTTTGGAGCTGAACTGTTCATTAGGAGTGCTATTAGAATATAAATATCATTCAGTTATTTAGCTTGGTGTGGCACGGCCTTTAAGATCAGTGAAGCCAGAGAGACAGACAATGGTGAACTAAGTTAATATAGCCCCCTTAGTTTGTACATTTGTTTTGCTTTTCAATCTCCATCAAACATTTAGGGGCCCCAAAAAATTACTGCATGAATTAACATACCATCTCAGGTAACAGAGAGCTGCTGTGACAGTTCAGTTTAATTTGACCTATTACAACCTGTGAAGCAACTGTGACATAATTCAATCCTGTTGCATTTAGAGAGGCCCTGTCAAGGTTTGATTATTTACACAGGAGGCGCAAAACTGAACCTGTCCATCATTTAGCAGCAAACCTCTGAACAGAGCAGAGCTGCTTTATATCAGGTGTCTCCCGTCACACAATCTGTATCCATATCCTTTAAATGACTGTGGTAACTCTGGCAGCCAACAGCTTTGTAGAAATTCTTTGAAGGTCTACAGCAGTGATACTCAACTTACGGCCCACAGGTTGAATCTGGCCCTGGATAGGGTGCAGGGTGGCTCCCCAACCATTTTCTAATTCACAATATAAATGAAGTGATTCACACTGGGAATTGTTTTTGTACTTTTACGATACATAATGTGCCAGAGTGCATAAAACAGAATCAAAATAGAACTTGTTTATAAAAGAAATGCTAATGAAGGATGTCCCACACCACATAACAGAGGTCCTTGCTAAGATCCTGATGTCCTAAAATCCTGGAAAAGTCCTGAATTTCAAGAAATGTCAAAAATCCTGGACACATATTCAAATCCCAGAAATGTCATAAAATCCAAGAAAGGTCCAGAATTTCTTGAATATCCAAAAAATGTGACAAATGTCCTAAAATCTAAGAAATGTCCTAAATCCTATAAATGTCCTAAAATTAAAAAAAAAACAACTATACTGTCAATCCTATCTTAAAATCTTAGAAATGCCCTCAATTCCCAAACATGTCCTAAAATCCAAGAGTTCTCCTGAAATCTGAAAACTGTCCTAAAATCCAAGAAATGTCCTGAAATCCTAGAAACATGTATGGGGTTGCTGCAACTGGCACCTGGCCTCCTGCGGTTTTGCAAAAATGGCCCCCAACCAAAGGACGTATCCTTGGTCTACAGCATTTATTTTCCTTTGACCTTTATCTATCATCGCCAAACACAAACCATTCCCAACACATTTTCCTCTGAGCTGCATTAAAAACATCCCGCGATGGTGCATTATGAAACACTGCTCCTCAGCGAGATGGAATATCCCTCTGTGATCGGGCTAATGTGTTGTTGTCTGCTGCTCCCTCTCTCCTCTCCGCCTCCTCCCCAGCCTCTCCTCTGTGTAAATTATGAATGCTTCCCTTCTCCCGGAGAGCAACAGCTTTAACCAGAGTACTGGTATTTAACTGAACATTTAAAACATTAGCCAGATACTTGGAGCGTTATGCCATCAGTGACAGAGGAGGATAGATTGAAGAAGGGAAACAGGAAAAAGGGAGGCAGAGGAGAGAGGATAGACATGGGAAATACGTTGCGGTTGCTCATAAAATGGTGAAAGCAGGAAAGAAAACATGCTCCCTATGACCGCAAAGGGCTTTGATGGCACTTGATGAACTCTTGTGTGTGGGCGTGGGACAGAGACAGATTCAGGGACGGGGAGAGAGGTAGGCACCACAAGGACTTTGGCTAAAATTCATCACCCACATGGATTAATTCAGTGTGTTGTTTGGCGGCTGCTTTCATTCATCAGTCTGCTCTTAGTCCTGCTGACTAACACCACCATCAAAAGCAGCAGTCAGCGGGAAGACAGCCTCTGCACTATTTGGTTGAAATCTTATTTTCACTCTTTCCAGTTTGCTATCAGCCATCACTCACTGCCAGAGCTCTTTCACATGCTTCATGCTCTTATTCTGCAATTAAAATTACGATGAAATGGCAGATGAGGCTTCCACAACATGACATATTTTGAGCACTGAAAACTACAGTGATGTGGAGCCACAGAGGGCCCACATATCTCTCACCTGTATTGTTAGATCAGGATATGGACAACAAAGCAGAAACAAGCAAATCAGCCCACAAGTGACTGATTTCAAAAACACACACTTTTGGGATATTGCTCCACAACACATAGGCGAGAAAAAACATTTAAAGGACCAGTGCGTAGGATTTAGGCAGATATATTAGCAGAGGGTGAATATGATATAAAAAGTTCTCTTTACTGTATAATCCAGCCTGTTCTCACTACAAACTATTCAAATAGTGCTGCTCTCAGTGTTTTCAACATACAACCACGACACCAAAAGCCACATTTCACATCAAACCAGAACGTGGCTAGACAGCGTCAGATGAGAACGCACTTTAGACAGAACCAATGGCGTTGTTATTATACGCCAGATGGCCAGACAGCACCGGACACATCCAAATGCAACGCACAAGGGCAGCGTCACTTGAGAACATAGCCAGTAATGTAATATAAGGAGTGCGAGTGTCCAGAGTTGCCTTATCCTAACCATCATTACAGTCATGTTTGTTACCATGTGCTGTTGTGTAAAGATAAGGACCATGCAACGTCATCCCACCATGTGCATTTGCTGACATGACCTATCGCTTCATAATGAATTGGCACCTGGCAGGGACAATCGGGTTTTTGTGTCTGCCACCATAATTAGCATCCTCTGCGTCTCTGATCAACACAGCCTAGGATATGTCAATCATTAACAGCAAAGTTGTTTTTTATACAGTATCATTTTTTGTGCAGTGTCAAATACTCACACTCATACCACTCTGCATACAAAATGCACTTTTCAAAATCAGGCTATAAAAATATTATACATAAATAAGGTTTTCTGTTTTCATTGAGTTTAACTAATATCAGTCCTAATGATAAATATGAAATATTCTGAATTTTCTTTCTTTAAATGCCAGGTTTTTGTCATGCTGATACCATGATTTCAGATGGAAAAAAACCTAAATAAATTATTTTTTTTGTTGTTGTTTGTTTTGTTTTGTTTTGATTGTCACAGCCTGGCATACCTATATCTATGATTTGCAGCAACACTGATTGCGATAGTGCACCTAGTGGAAACAGCATGTGCTTACTTCATATGCCAAATATGGTAAAATTAGTCATCAGGTTTAAAATGGTAAAAAATTACAAATTCCAAGACAAAAGCCCAAAATAACATCCAGAAATAATACAATGGATGCGTTTATGCTTTGATGGCTGAGGGATCAGCTCATGCAACTTTGAAGAGTAAAGTCGACCATAACAAGCAAAGCCAAAGGAAAACCAACCAGACCTAAACATACTAAGAGAAAAAACACGCCCTCATAGAAGCAGAAAATCTTTAACTGAAGCTGTAAATGCAAAGCTAACACATAAACAATCTCAAGTCTCTGCAGCGCTCAAACAGAGATCCTATCATATTCATTATCAGCATCCTCAGCGGGCTTTAAAGTAGCGTTATCACTCACCGTGGATGGCTTGTTTTCATCAGGGTGCAGGCTGCAAAGCTTGAAGTTGGACGAGATGGGATCCAAAACAGATATTTCGTAACGTGCTCGCGGTAAAACCCAGTTCGCGTGACTTGTTGCTCGCGTTAGCTGTCAAATCCGCAGTTCCTGCTTCCACCGAGTTAGCTTCGCTTAAGCTAGCTGATTAGCCAAATCCTCACTTGTTTTGTGGACTTCCTCCTCCTCCGACTGTGGTTTCTTTAAATGTCTTGCTTTGGATATTTCCTTTGACATATTACTTATATAACGTAATAGCTGACTTTTTTATATTTAAGCGCAAAGTCGGCATATTTATAAACCACAGGACTTGTTGAAGCAGTTGACCACAGCTAACTTCACTGCAGAGAGCAGAGATTTGACGCAAGCGTCAATTTTAGCCCCGCCCACAGTCATATTCCAGAGCTTTGATTGGTCAGAATACACGAACGACATCTCCAGGAACAAATCATATTCACAACCGTTAAAAACACTAACAGGCCTGGGCCAATCAGGAGTGAGAAAGAAGTAAAATTAATATTCAAATACTAAAACTAGATAAAAAATAATAATAATAATAATAATTTTTTGCTAAATATATCTGTATTGACTACAATGAAAGACTTATAACTCAGATTCATAGAAATAAAATGAAAAGAAATCTAAATTTTATTTAGCAGTAGTAGTATTTAGCAGTCTTTTTAGTATTTTATTACATATGTAACTGCAACTTCTGCTCCTCTTATCTGAACCATAATTTACACAGTCCATTGGACCTATCCATCCGACAAAATGTTGTCATAAAAAGAAAAAAACATGCATGATTTCATTTGTGTTAGCAATATCAAATACACAGATAAGACCTATTTTTGTCCAAACTTTAATTGTGGATCCAGCCAACTGATTTTGGATTAAGCAGGACAGTCAACCATCAAGTCTTGCAGACTCAGACATAACTGTGAGATTTAGGATGACATGTAAGGTCAAGGGGTTAAACGTGTGATATAAACTGTTATGATTGCAGATTTGCGTACTAACAGTATGAAAGTATGTGTCACAAAACTATTAGAGTTTGCAGAGGTGGTTAAACTCAGGCTTATGTGTTTATATTGTGGGATTTTGGTGGAATTAATCAGCTTTACTTCAGCAGCATTCTTGCATTGGTTCATTGGTTCGTTTGCATTGGGAAATGTTTGTGCTGCACTCTGATGCAGACATCGAGGGAGTGAGGGTTTTTTTTCTGTTGAAGTTTGTGTTTGTGATTAGCAAATTTGAAATTTGTTTTGTATCAAAATTATACTGTGGCATTGCCTGCCATATGAGTTTTCTTGTTACACAGTGGTACTGGCATTTTTCCACATTTTCAAACAGGTTTTACCTCCAAACCTCCTGGAAAAACTGGATGAAAATTGATCTATATTTCACTTATAATTAGAAAAGAGTGATTAATGCAATTATTAAGACAAAGCATTAAAACTTTTTTCCATTTCAAGCTATATTTTTGTCCACTTGGGGGCAGCGCAGCAAGCTGTAAAACAGAGAACTGACATATTTTCAACTTGTAAAGCAGATATGGCAAAGCAAAAAAACTTTCCATATCTAGCAGACACAGACCACTGTCCTTTTTTTTAGTTGAGTTGTGTGTCTTTCCTCTTGATAAATCCTGAATCCTGTAATCACTCCCCTGTAAGCTTTGGTTTGATCTACACTAACTGTGTGTTTGTGGGGCTTTAAAAAATAGACATTTAAAATAAATACTTTTATTACTTACAAATACACTTTGTCTACTGCTTCCACTTGATGCCTCGGGGCCCGACAGACCCCTCACCTCTGCTCTGTGTTGTAATGAGACACAAGATCCAGTTTATTTGCACAAAGCTCTGCAAACAGGAAGAGCTATGAATCAGCAAATAAGATAACTTGTCACAGATGTGCTGGTGGGCAGGTTTGATGGTCAATTAATTAGAGGACATAAAAAGCCACTTCCTGCAGATTTCAGGGAGGAGGGGGTCATTGTTGTAATGGGATCAACCTCTCCATAGAGTTGGTCGAATTACTTGAGTTTAATTTGATTTGGGTGTGTCTGGCCTTAGCATGAGACTCCGAAATAACCTCTGCACTTATCACAACTACTGTAAAGAGCCTGCATAACTTTTCATTTGGTCTGAATCTCCTGTTTCTACAGTAGGTAACTGATATTCTATTATTCCTCCTTGACCTTTAAATTTGGGACTGCTCCTCAAGTAAACACAGTAATCAGGTTTCCCGGCCCTCGGCTGAGCCTAATTGAAGATACTCGACTGAGAACTCAATTGTGTAAGTGTGATTTAGTTAGTGCTTGGCCTAATTAAAGTCCTGGAAATGACCTCCAAAGTTCTGTGTGGCATTAATCAGCTAAGACACCTCATCAGCCACCAGAGGAAGGTCTGCAAGAGCCTGCACACGGCATTAAGTCCGCGTGTGTGTGTGCTGTGAGACTGATTTCCTAGTCTTTAACCTCCGACTCAGCTCTGACAGGATCAGCCACACTGTGCTCTATTGACAGCCCTAATCCTACCTCCGTGTTCAAACCTCCATCGCCTGCCACTATCCTGATACTGCACACGTTCCTCATTTCCCCCCGACATGTGGTCCATGCACAGGGACCCGGGTTGTTTTTAGAGTCACACCCCGCCATCATGCCCCTCGCTTCAGAGACAGAACTGGCTTCCCGCTCACCTCCTGCTCTGCAAACGTTTGCCTGGCTCCGCCGAGGTAATGCATGCGAGTTTTGATTAAAGCGCTCCCTTATGTGTTTTGGCTCTGAGTTGCTCAACCATTAACGCCTGTGCCATGAACAAATGGATTGTGCTGCAGTGCCAGGGCCCTGCCTCTCAGCCTGCTCCGACTCTCCTCCATCCACACACACGTTCAAAACTGCACCTTTTAATGCTTCCTAATGTTCTTCTTGCCTTCGCTTGACCTCCACGTCCATATGTTCACTTGGAGAACTTTTGAGATATTTAGCAGCTCTTTGGCCATTAAGTGATACTTTGGGATAACTTCAGGAAGACTCTTATTCCGAAAAGTTCCAGCACAAATTAATTCAAATGCCTTTTTAAGGACAGCACAGGTGGAAGCATGGTTGAAAAGATTATAACTTTTATGGAGATTGTCCTCAAAAGAACGACAGCATGGACAAATGATGTACTTTGTTGGTGAATTTGGAGGATGTGTTGTTTCTTCATTAGATTTAGATCTCTTAGGAGGAGGTTAATGTGTTGTTGGTCTGAAATTTCTGGGAGAGAAAAAGAAGGTTGTTTAATTCTTCCATGCCACAGATCACCTGAGTCACCAAGAGAAAATGTTGGCATTGTACATGTCTGCAAAGCACAAAAATGTTTTGCAGACATGTAAACATGTCTGTACATGCAAAAATGCGTTTTTTATATGTATCATATCAACATTTCTTAAGTAATGTAGTATATGATCTTTGTCATCTGTCAAACTGCAGCCTACAGTTCAAGACCAACAAACAACAAAAGCAGCTTTGATTTTGTGAGTCATTGCTGTGTTTCCAGCAAATCTTTAGACACCCAACGTGGGTGTTTTGTAGCGACCCATTGCTGTTTTTCCGGTGGCAATCTAGACACGAAAAGCAACTGTTTTTTACAGAGACATTGCTGCTTTCTTGCCAGGATAGTAGCACAAAAAGTAGTTTTCTACCAAGGCATTGCTGCTTTTTCTGTAGGGATATTGTCACAAAAGCAGATTTTTTTTACAGAGACAGTGCTGCTTTTCCCGTTGAGACCGTGGTGTGAAAAGTGATTGTTTTTTCATGGTTATAGTTATTTTTATATGGACATCACAGTATTATTAGAAATGTTATATGTAATTTATGCACAAGAACCAGCTGCCCTGTGTTTAGTGTTTGTAGTGAAATGCTCATTGACAACAAGTATCCACAATGGGCATTTTGAAAAGAAATAAAATATTAAAAAGAAAAAAAAAGCATCCACAAACACATATATAGAAACTGATACATTGCAGGTTTTCCTTGCTGTATCCAAACTTAACCACATGTTAACCACAGCATGGTTGAAACATAGAGTTTCAACATATCTGCAATAATAACATGCAAATGTAATAAATCCATTGTTTGCACAAAACGTACAATGCCAAAAAAATTTCTGGCAATTTGGGTGCATAGATTTATATCATATTTCATGTGTGTCTTGTAGAATTTACTGTAAAAACATGAGTGAAGAGATGCATCAAAATACTTATGTCAAAAACATGCCAAGACAACTTTACGTCTCTGTGCCAGAGCTTTGTTTTCTTACACCTTGAAGGTTGCCAGTTGTGAAAAACATCTGGATCTTAATAGTAAGCAGGTTAATTTCCATTAACATAATCAACATATATCATTTTAAATCAAACATTTTATAAAATGTTCTACATTTTTTGTCCAATTTAGTTCCTGACACACCTCACAGACTCAATCTGTCAAGAGTTAAACCCAGAGAGGTCTGTCTTTCTACCTTCCTTTGTGCCCCAGTGCTTAGCTCACTCGTTTTGTCTTATCGCATTTTCACACAGTCCCCTCTGCAGCTTTGACAATTTCGAAATGCTGCTTTTGTTCGTCGAACTTGAAAAGAGAGAATGAGAGGAACGAGGCCTCAGAGAATCACAGTACCATCAGCGTTAATGCAGGCGCTCTCCATCTGCTGCGGAAAGCATGTGACGCATGCCAAGGAGGCACTGGGCACCGCACACGAAACCCTCTACACTGAAAGTTACATGTGTTTATATGTGTGTGTGTGTGTGTGTGTGTGTGTGTGTGTGTGTGTGTGAGCACATGCGTGTAGGTGTTCTGGACTTGATAAGAGCTTACACCATTGCTTCGCTCAGTGGAATCATGTCCAAAAACAAATCAAATCAGAGGCGGGAAGTCGTCAGATTTAACCACCAGTTGGCTCTTTATGGTTTGAAGCAGCGTTTCCATCCAACTGAGCAGGAGCTGCAGTAAACTACCAGAGATGTACACAAGGGATACTCAACTGGCTTTGCTTGGGGGGCACTTTTGCAAAATGACAGGAGGCCAGGGGCCAGCATACATGCTTCCAGGATTTTGGGACGTTTCTAGAATTTTAAGACAGTTCTCAGATTTTAGTACATTTCTAGAATTTCAGGATGTTTCTGGAATTTTTGAAGATTTCTAAGATTTTAGGACATTTAAGGAGGTTTTTAAGGTTGGGTTTTAAGACTTTTCAAGGATTTTAGGAGATTTCTAGAACTTTTTGGATATTTTTAGGATTAAGGTTTTTTTTCTAGGATTTTAGGACATTTTTCAGATTTTAGAATATTTCAGGTATTTTTGGAAGTTTCTAGGATGTAAAGACCTTTCTAGGATTTTATGACTTCTCCAGGAATTAGGAATTATTCTTGGATTTTCGGACAGCAGGGGCTTAGCTCTCTTTAAGGCACTTTCGATAAACAAGCTTTATTTTGATGCTCTGCTCTCTGGTGTTCAGGTAAAGACGAGACAGATTGACAGATATGACTTGTGATTTTATTGGCAGTGTTTCTGATAGTGAGTGACTAGAGGGAGAAAGAAGGTGAAAAAAGTGGGAAGAGAGAAAACAGGGATGGAGATGATGAAGAGGGTGCGAGGAAAAGGAACATTAAATCATCAACAGTTTTCTCGCACTACTTTAACAGGACTTCTTAGATTTCTTTTTCTTGCTTTCATGCATGACACCGATTCATAAAGAGGGTGCTGCTAATATGTTATGTCATAGGAGACATGGAAAAACTGCAGAGCAAAGTGTTTCCACAGCTGGCTTCATGCTGGGGGCTCCACGAGGTGGACTGTGGCCACACCACAGGATCCACCATCAGTCACTAACTACACATGCCAATCATACGCTCTGCTGCCTCCTCTGTGCCAATCACAGATTTGATCTCCTGCCCTCATTTCTATCTTTCTCTTTTTAACATAAAGCTGCAAGCAGCCCCAGCCCAGTCGCCAGAAGGATATGTTGGCATTGCACATTTCTGCAAACAATAAATATGTTAAATTTGTACTTTTCTACATAAAATCATAGTTTCTAAAGTGACAGGGAATGTACGCTGACTTTGTCATCAGGAGGTGTAGGGATGGTATGTCACCTATTCAAGACCATCATTACTGCATTGCTTTTTACGGGGACATTGATGCGTTTTCCAAAAGCCAGTGGTGGCTCCTCCGATAGGTGAATAGGGGGCTGCAGAGGGTGTGCCACCCAAAGGGGGGAAACCATAATCCCCCCAAACCCTCTGCCCCCAATCCAAATAAAAAATGACAAGACAAAAACCATCCAGGACGCAGCACAAAAAAAGGAAAAAAAGAAAACGAAATATGCAAATTTGTAAAAATGTTTATACTTTTATTGTTCTTTATTAATTATTATGATTTGTTAGCTAAGTTGTTTATTTGTGTTTAATTCTCATGATCTCTTGTTCTTGTTAGTTATAAATAATATACTATGAGATAAATACTTTATTAATAAATAAATATGATTAATGTAAGGACAAATACTTGAGGAAATATCAAATATAGAGCCAGTATTCTAAACTACGCATGTCTCATATGGACCCTGTTATGGAAAATGCTGTCTATCCATCACTATAGTTTGAGCCTAATGTATAAAAATCTTAAACTGTTCACTTGTAGACTATGCATTCGCATATTTTTTACTTTATGAAAATGGTCTGACATCTGCAGAGTAGAGATTAGTTCATGAGGAAATAACATGAATATCATCTTCAGTAGAAACACTCCTCTGTGCCTAAACAGTGAGGTAAAAAGAAAGTATGGTACTGAAAGTGCTGAGTGTAGCACAAGCTAAATGTTAAACACCACATTATCTTTTGGGACCAAACATGTCTAAAACAGAAGCATTAATATTTATGAGTCCGCACTAAAGGCTCTGCTCTTTATCTCTAAGTATTCACTAAGTTCTGGTATTGATCCTGAGCAGAGTGCTATCTGCAGAGGTCACAGCGACTGTTCAGACCTGAGAGGTCACTGCTGACAAATTAGTGTGTTGATGGGTCAGTGAGAGGGGTCGTGAGTCCGCAAGAGCAGGTCAGGGGTCAAGTTTGTGCAAACATAAACTCAGTGTGGTGCAGCTACTGTCAGGAGCTGTGCACACTTCAGTTGTCTTACATAGTGGTGAATAAAGAGATGACTAAAATATAAAAATAAGGCACTTTTTCAAATGTGATGCTGCCTTGAAATTTTATCTATTTATTAGCGTCCAGGTTGGCCCATAAAAACGTCCCTGCAGCAATGTATGACAGGGAAGAGGAGGTCTTGGCCCAGATATGTGCTTGCTACATTGGTTCTCCTTAAATATTGGCTGATGTTTCCAGAGGCTTGTCGTTGAATGGTCTGCTTACTCACAGACATGTCACCCACTGAGCATGTTTGGGCTGCTCTGGATCGACTGTGTGTCCCAGTTTCTGCCAGTATCCAGCAACTTCACCAAGCCATTGAAAAGGATCAACTCAACATGGAGATGTGTTGCACCACATGAGGCCAACAGTGATAGCAACAGATACTTTCTGAGGTATCTGTGACAAAGAAAGCATCTCTGTCGCAATAGTCTTGTGGAATCTTGATTAATGTCTTTTTTTGAGATGAGACTGCACATTTTAGAGTGTCCTTTGTATTGTGACCATCCCAAGGCACACCTGTGTACTACTGATGGTCTTTAATCAGCATCTTGATATGCCACACCTTTCAGGTGGATGGATTATCTCTGAAAAGATGAAGCAATCACTAATTTTGACATATTTGTGATCAAAACTTTGAAAGAAACATATCTATTGAATACATCAAAAAGTCTTTGACAACCTCTGAAAAATGGAAGAAAAAGAAAAATTATGTTAAAAGTTTTGTTAATTGATTTTTTTTCTTTTTTTTTTATTTACAGAAGAAAATGACAATTACACACCATATCTACTGTCTACTACACCATTAAAAAAAATCTTATCCATCTCCAGTTCTTTTACACTTCATCAATAAATGTCATCTAGCTCCACTTTTGTTTTCCTGAATAAAAAGCGGTGTAAGTCTTTGCTTGTCTTACTTTGTGAGGTTGTAATACAGTGTGTAAATTGGGTTGTGCAAAAGAGAAAGCTGCTTAAATCTACAGTGCGAGCCGGCAGTGTGCAGATATTTTCTATCGCTCCATTACCTTCCTATTGATTGAGGGGCTGGATTTGATGTGTTAATCCGCTCTCCCTGGTGAAAGATTCCTGTCTATAGAGACACTAAACACACACACACACACACACACACACACACACACACACACACACACACACACACACACACACATGCTCCTGCGCTGACTGAAAAAAGTAATCAACTGAGAATTCTACAAGGCTCCTCATTCACCTCGGAGTCGTCTGAAAGCCTTTGATCAAGAAGTGCTTAGGTTTCACATAAACGGTTGGATACCTTTCAGAGACCACGCTAAGCACACAGCTACTTGGGGGATTTAGCCTACTTTAATGCCTGTTTTCAGAGCTTCTCTGTGGTATTTGAGCCAACACGTTAGCCGAGGTGCACGGCGAGTTATGAACCGCCACACAAGTCGATATCGTAGAGGCCAACAAATGTTGTCATGAAATATTGGCGAAACCTAAAAGGCTCCTCTTTGTTGTTCGCCAACAGAGCAGCGCGCCATCAAGTGCCTTTTGTCAGCTCTTCTTGATGTCATGGCTCGTCGCATTAAAGCACGCAGAAAGGTGAGTCGTGGAACCAAATGTATTGAAGCTAAGCATCACAAATGAGATCAATACGTTCTGTAAGATCCTCTGTTTTCTTAACAGTATAATAATATAAAATGAAATCAAGAAGCTTGCAGGTATAAAACATTTCAGTCACTGATGCTGCATCAATTGAAAAAAAGAGATAAAAATAGTTATTGGTTCAAAATACATCCTGTTAAGTTTCTTATCTATGTGCCCTTTAATTGTCTTGTGAAGATTATACACTTGATGAATTAAAGACCAACAAATCCTTTATGTGTGAAATCATGGATGGATTACATTACAGGCCTATCAGGCACAGGCCGAGGGGCCCAAAGTCCTTTACCCGCAAAATGACACCCAAATTAACACATAACAACCAGGAAGAGACGCAAAAAGAAAAAGAGATGTAAAGGAACCGTAAAGAGACACTAAAGAGCACTGAGAAGGGACAAAACAAGCCAAAAGAGACACAAAATGACCACAAAAAGACACACAATAACCTTAAGATACATAAAATGAATACAAAAGAAGCAAAACCACAAAGAGACACAAAATGACAATATATTGACACAAACCAACCAAGAGAGACACAAAATGACCTCAAAGAGACACAAAATGACTAAAATGGTGGACAAAACGACCAGAAATGTCCAGAAATGACCCTAAAGATACACAAAATAACTACTAAAGGAGGCACACAACCAAAAAAGAGACACAAAGGTCGATATAAAGACACAAAAAATGACCAAAAAAGACTTAAAATAGAGACACACACTGAAAGACCCAAAATGAACCCAACAAGCCACAACACAACCAAAAAGAGTCAACTAACCAAAAAAGACACTATGACAAGACATAAAATGACTACAATAAATTCAGCGGCAAACTCTTCATACAGTCAGTGTGTGTCTTCCCAGTCCCTATGAAGTAGGGGTGGTGGGGCCTTTTTACATGTCTGTGCCCCAGGGCTCAGTGTCTCACAATCCGCCCGTGTGTCCTGTGACAAATGCCCTTCATTTCCAGACACTGTGTCCCATATTTGAGCCGTCTTACGTACTGACGAGACATCTTTGTTTGGAAACAAGTCCTGAGACGCTGTGAGTGAAATGAACCGTTTTGAAAACTTATCAAATAATCATGTTTGTGAGTTCGTCTGCATGTACTTTATGCTTGTATGTGTGTGTGTGTGTGTGTGTGTGTGTGTGTGTATGAGACCGTACAAAATCCCTCACTGACGTCTGAAACTCTTTGTCTTCTCATTTACTTGCAAGTTCATGAATATGTGTCCCCATAATGTGTTGACACGGCTGTGATTAAAACAAATGCAATTTTTAGTGTACACATTGTCGAGCACAGTTGCGTGTAGCGTTGATTAATTTATTTCTTCTGAGCATCCCGTCTCCTTTATTTAGTTTAACACTAAATTTCCAAACTGCAGAAGTGCAAACATTTGACTCCTATTTCTGCTGTTAACATACAGCAGGCTTTCTTTAACCCTTTAACTCCTGGATCGACATCAGTATAGCTGCTTCATTTAAACCTCTGACACCTGAGAAAACTGGGTTGATTTCTTTCCAAAGTATGGGAATGACATAATTAGCAACTTAGTAAGAAATCTGCAAATCACCCAAAAAAGTCTGTAGAAGGTGGCAAAAAAATTCCATGCTTTTCTCCGGACAGAGGGAATCCCTTCACTTACAGCAAGACAACATCAGAGTTATCTCTTTGCCAAAATGCACCGTTTTTCCAGTGGCCGGTGCAGTATTGACCAAAAAAAAAAGCAACACTCAACATGAGAGCTTCGCCGCCCCCATGAATCAAAGCGCAGAGCAGCGAAAGGTTAAAAGCTCCTGGGGCCTGCAGACACATTTTTCAGGGGGGCGGGTAATAGGATCAGGGCTTCCATAACTCCCCAGAACAGCCAATCCTCCCTCGTTTCTGCCCGTTTAGCCTTCAAAGAGAAAGTTTGTGTGTCTGTGACGGCTGGTCAGGGGGTTAAGAGGAAAGTGCATTTTTTTGGTCACAAACTCAATTTCCTTGGTGAGCTGAAGAGGCCATGCTTTAAAACCCGGAGCATAAAGCCTGTTTAATTTGTCCCACATACAGTATCCTCCTGAACCTCTCGCTCTGCTACACAGTCCTGATTGCACGAGCCGAGGAACCGGCAGCAGAAGAATATCTATCCGGCTATTTCTCTCTGAGTCTTGACCCTTTGTAACTATAATAATAACACACTCTGTATTCTTTCATGCTTTGGTGTCATCCTGTCTTCATGTTGTTATCTTAATGTGGAAAATTTGTCAGCGGAGGAAATGAGGCCAAACAAATTAACCCTGTTTCTCATTGTTAGCAACTATGTTATTTTACATGACAGCACTTAACAGTTCCCATACATGCTGTGTTTTACGGCACACGCACTAATCTGTAGTGTTAGGTTAACGGAGAGGAGGGAGCCAAGAAAATAAGCAAAACAAACAAATAATTAATAAACTGACTAACCATCCCACACCCACAGGGATGTCATATGTTGTAAAGCTCTCTGAGGCAAATTATGATATGTGATACTTCGATTTCAAAATAAAATTGAATTGTATTGAATCTAACTGAATTTACGTATAAAACTGATCTCTGAACAATGCCTGCTGACAAGCCAGCAACCCAAAATAAAAGGCTATGGGCCCTGCAATGCAGGTACAGCTCCTTTGTAGGAAGTAGTTTTCTGGTTTCGTAACACAAGCCTCATATTTCAGCTGTTCTCACTCCGAACTCATCAAATTCGTCTGCTCTGACGATGCTTTCAGAGTACGAGCATGATGCTTTAAGCCACCTTCTGCGTCCAACCTGAACGCAGCTGGATGGCGTGACATGGGAGTGCGTCTGGACAGAACTGGTAGCGCTTGAGGTTCAGTATCTTGCCCAAAGATATCTAAACATGTTGACTGGAGGAGCTGGGGATCGAACCACCGGCCTTCACAGCAGGTGACCCGCTCTACTTTCTACCCCCTACCTACCTTTGCCTGTCTTGTGTCGTTGTCTTAAGCTTGGGAGGATTTCTGATTTCAAGACACAAAAAGTTGAGTCTATGTCGTGGTATTTGATGTTCTGTACATCGCCATAGATGACGTAGTTATAAGTGTCTAGTAACTTGTATGCTTGTAGTTTCTTGGGTGTGTAAACGCACAGTTGCTCCACCCAATCTGAATATTTGTCCACTTGCTCACGTCTTCTACACACTCACTTAATGGTAAACCAATTACAAATGTGGTCACCACTTGTCAAAGTCAGTTTTTTGGTAGCATTTGTGATCATCAGTGGTTAATGTCCTTGTATAGCCTGACGAATTATTGCACTCTGCCATACTTCTGCATGCTCACACTTATGTGTCTCAACAAAATTTGCAAACTGTAAAAGGTTCTGTGGGACTAGAGAGAACGAGATGGGAATACACACAAAACAAGTTAACAGACCACAGCAGATCCCAGGAGAGGTGTGTTGAGTGTAGCGGTACATTACTTGAATGTTTGAGGACCTCTTTCTTTTACAGCCAGTCTTAGTCATACCTTAGTTTTCCAATTTCCCAAAATCCACTTTATAATACTGTAACTGTTAAAGAAACAGTGCTGGGAAATACGCTTCATTCCAAGAAGATCAACAATTTCTGTGTGTGTGTGAGAGGCGGAGCTGGATTCAGGATATGTGTAACAAAAAAAGACATAAAATGGTCGGAAAAAGCAGAATCAACTCAAAAAGACACAAAATAACTACAAAAGGAGTAAAACAATCACATACAGACACAAAATTACCAAAAATACACAAAGTGAACTCAAAAGAGTTGTTGTTAAATAGTTCACTTTGTCAAAAAAGACACAAAATGACCTCAAAGAAAAACAAAATAAGAACAAAAAATCAAGAAGGTGCAAAACAAGGTGCAAAAAACAACCAAAAAGGAGACACAAAACATTAAAAAATGATTAACCCCCCCACAAAATGACTTTATAGACCCCCCCCCTCTCTGCTGAGACCTGAGGAAGTATTTTATCTGCATGAGGCTTTGACACTGTGGTGATCTGGGCTAAAAGTAACACAACTCAGCGTGGCCTTTGTGTCGCATACACGCCTCCACAATGTGATCAATTATCACCGTGCCTGCGAGGCTACATGCCCGAGTGCCTGAACTGCTCGTCTCATGACGGGGGCAAAAACATTTTAGCCGTCATCACTTGAGCGAGGACACTGTCCCGGATAATTAAAAGAGCTCCATTGTCATGCGGCAGAGCTGCTGTTCCGATGCATGCGGAGCTCGGATCAGATGACGATGACAGGCCGAGTGTGGAGCCGAGCCCGGGAGGAGGTGGAGGGGGGCAGGGTCCCTGAGGGTGACCTCGGTCGGGCTTCGCTCACCAGCTGCTGCCTGAAACGGGACACCTGAGCCCCTCTGCTGCCATCCACCTGGATCACTTACCTGACGCACACATATACACTGTGCTGCACACACAGATGCAAATGCCAACAGTATTCCTTTCTCTTACTGTACAGTACAGTCATTACGATTGTGATGTGTTTAAATTGTTTTTAACGACATTATTGCACGTCCGTCCATCCTGAAAGAGGGATCCCTCCTCAGTCGCTCTTCCTGAGGTTTCTACCATTGTTTTTCCCCAGTTATAGGGTTTTTTTTGGGGGGAGTTTTTCCTTAGTTGGTGTGAGGGTCTAAGGACAGAAGGATGTCGTATGCTGTAAGGCCCTCTGAGGCAAACTGTGATTTGTAATAATGGACTTTATAAATGAAATTGACTTGACTGCAAAATTTTAAGAAAAAAATCAGAATTTCCGAGACTGATGTCACAAATTTAGTAAAAGTAAAAGTACTGTGAGGTGACTATGTGGTTCTTTGGCCCCCAAAAAAACAAAATAACCCCCACAATTTTTCTGACTTTTGTTCTAAATAATTTGCAACTTTATAGACTCAGAGCATATGCCTCTGAGACCGCCTCTGAAAGTGCTGTGTTTGTGCAATTGGATCTCAAGTTGCATTGATGTATTTGGTGCATTCACACCTGCACTTTTCACATCACACATGTTAATACCATATGTAACACACTCCAGTAAAATGACTGCTGTTGGTTCCCTCAGTGTGGTTTCAGTGGTTGCAAAGAAGTTGAACCATCTTAAACTCAGACAGCGGAGAAAATATCCACGTTTACATTGGAAACAATGGAGGTGGCTGCGGTTACAGCTGCTCGCTTCCTAAAAATCACTTTTACAGCATCAAAGACGACAATCCTCACTGGCTTCACACCAGTAAATATGACCAAATGCATGCTGGTTTGCACAACCAAACTCTGTTATAGTCTGCTCTAACCACTTTTACAATTTCTTACATTTTATGTGTCTCTCAGTGTTATTGCACAGCCAGGAAACACTTGAGAAAGCCATTTTTTATTCCCTCTAAGGTTTTCTAAATAGGGGGTGTGGTAGGACCCAATTGCAGCACAACAGAGCAGGTGAGTAGTTGGTAATGACCTTATTTTTGGGAGGTTGAATGGAGCAAAGGTGAGTATATGATAGATTGATTTAATTGTATTATTGTGTCATGCATAAACAATATGCCCAACACAAAACAAACCATCCTGACGTTTCTTCAAGGCTTTAGTGACAAAAGTGGCCAATTTATAAACATTAAAAGTAAACAACCATACAGTTGAAAAGTTAAATGTCGTGGACCAGCATCACCACAAAGCACGGTGAGAAAAGAGCAGCAACGTCCACAAAGTTTATGACTGGTTTTAAAGGCCAGGCGGCATTGTGGGCAGCAATGCATCACACTCAAACAAACCTCGCAGCAGTCAGAGAGAGGTGAAGTACTTGATGGCACATGTAAATGATCCTCGCTGATTACTGTGGCATCCCCAGAAACAAATCCATCACCTGATTACACCCAAACCCTCTATGGCAACACACAAACTGCCATACATGTCGTAGTTATGAGTGCGAGGGTTTCTGTTTGCGTACATACTTCACACAGTGACCCCCACGGCACTCTCATTTGTCACAGCAACACAAACCTTAACCAAAGTGAAGGAGTGCAGAAACCCCGCGAGCCGGGTGGGGAGTGACAGAATGGGGAGTGACGCTACATAAACACACGCAGGGCCTTTCCCAAACCGGACCCGCCGCACTCCCGCTCCGTCTCCGAATGTCAGTCTGTTGGTAGTCACCTTCACAGTTGGATGAAGCTTCCTCCATCAGGGCGTAAGGTAACTACAAGCTTTGAGGCAAACTTCCCTCTCTGTGGAGGAAAAAGAGCTGTTGTAATATTTCATAACCATGCAGAAAAATAAAGCTTGTTCCCATTTTATTTTCTTTTTAAAAATTTGATCTGATATTTTTTTACTGGAATATACTATTCCTTTGCGCTTGGAATTAATGAATGGATAAATAAGTAAATAAATTAATACATTAAAAAAAACATACAAATAGGATTTCATAGTCCTGAGATTTGTCAGTCCTGAGCAGTTTCTGTATCACTTTAACCCTTTGTAAGCTGAATCAACATCAGTTTTCATGTGTTGCGTTCAGACGCCTTTCACAAGCTATTTGACCCCTTGAAACCTGAGCAAATGAAATGTCACACATATGCAAGGAATTAGTAAAATGCAACAAGAAATTTTCTTAAAAAAATGTTTAAAAAAAGAGTGGACATCAGAAAATAATCCCCCAAAAGGAAAATGTTCTGAAACTATATTTATAATTATAATATTTTTATTTTTCTAAAAAAAATATATTTTAAAACAAATCCTTTTCTTTTCTTTTTTTTTTTTTTAAATTTTCTTTTCAGGTAATTTTCTTGTGATTTTTTTCATCTTTTTTTTTTTTTTTTTTACTTTTGTGCCATACATGTTTTGTCTTACTTTTCTTTTTCTTTTGACTCATTTTCAGATAATTTTCTTTCAACTTTTTTTTGCTAATTTTTGGGCCATTTCTTTTTAAGTTGCTCGTTGCTTTCTTCACATGTTTTTGGAGGAAATCAAGCCAGTTTGCTCAGGTTTCAAAGGGTTGACGTGGCGGAGACACAGAGTGAAAGGGAGAGGGTATGGGGTGGTTTGGGAAAGGCCCACAGTGTTTTATGTCATAAACAACCCCACTCCCAAAAAAGGTTGAAAAGCAAAAATGCAGTTGACCAAAGACACAAAGTCACCAATAACTCAGATTTCCCATCATGCTCTGCTATCCTTACATCAATCCCGAGTGCGCTATGACCTGCTCCACCAAAACACACAGTCTGAGAGGCGACACTGAATCAGTCTGTATCCCCTCATAAAGGCTCTCCTCGAGGCGACTTCATCACGTTGGCTCCCTGCAGTAACGCTTTGCCTCCGCAGCCTTGGGTGATAAATAATTACTCGTCGCAGCCTCGACTTTTCTTCTGTGGTGTTTGCATGCTGCCCCTTCGCTCAGCACTGTGGCACTCTGACAGCGTCAATTATTAACGAGCTGCTTTTTGCCTCAGTGTGTACTCTGTGTGTGTGTTTGTTTCTGTGAGAATAAAAAAACGTCAGGTTGCACGTGTGAATGTGGGCTGACAGATGATAACACTCAAATCACTTCCTGTTTGTTGTTTGTATGAAGTCTTTGTGTTTGAGTGTCAGTCGAGGTTTCTGAAGGAGAGGAAAGTGAGCCAAAGTGTGAAGAGGTGGGGGTGAGTTTTTCTGCATGAAAACAGCCAGTGAGTGTGTGTGTGTGTGTGAGGACCTCTGAGCATGATGGGCCAGTGTCTGTAATGAGTGGGAGGTAAACAGGGCGAGCTCTCATTTATTCATAAGGCAAACAGAGACAGTGTGCAGTGAATGGGAATAAGTGTGTGATGATTTATTTAAAGCTATTTGTTTCAGGCCACACAGGCTAATTTCCCTCTACAACAACTAAAACTCTTTGTACAACTCTGTCCCTCTGTGTCTCTGGTTATACTCCTTTGTACTATGTCACAGTAACAATTGTACCATTTCACTCTGGCTACCATATTTTAATGTTAATAATGTAAACTCGGTTTAGCAATAATTGTTGCACAACGACCCAAAAATCAATCAAAAAAAATAGAAAGAAGTATAGAGCCTTCATACTTAAAGGACAGTTCACCCCGAGTTGCCGAGTGTTGGAGATATCAGCCATCGAGAAGTCTGCATACTCTCCATAATGAAACTAGAGCTATTACTGTGGTCCACTAATTTTGTGTACATTTAGTCTCTTTTATATTGTTATACAAGATGGTATATCATTTTATCATTTTCAACATATTTATCTATTATTCTACTCTGTGCTGTTATCCTTTTATTGACCTTTTATCTACAGTTTAGAATATTTTATTTATTTTATTTTATTTTATTATTATTATTATTATTATTAGTAGCAGTAGTAGTAGTAGTAGTATTTTTATTTATTTATTTATTTATTTATTTATATAACTGATGTTGCAGGATCACGGACAAATGTGATTTCGTTTTTTAAACTGTTTAAGAAAATGACAAATAAAATTTCCCCTCTATCTTCTTCTTATACCTTATTTATTTATTTCTTTGTATCAATAGGCTTTATCCTTCCTCTGGTGTTGACTCACTCGTGCTAATGTTTCCTCAGTTCCTGCTTTTAATGATGAATCTTATGCCAGTGCTTTACTTAATTACAAAGTCTCTTCCAGTTTATTAGAAGTTACCCATGACATATTTGTGTTTCGGAAAAGCAGAATAACATTTGTGTACGTGCAAACGCATTAACATGACTCCCCAAAAATCCTACATACTATCCGTGCATGACTGTGTGACTAAAAGGTTCCAGCGCTGAGTGGCAGGGCTGACAGAGCCTCCACTAACAGGGCAAACTTCTCCTCCCCCGAGGACGCTCGGTCTCTACCCCTCAGACGATCTGGCCGTCTTGTTTAGAGTTCTGTCACCCTGCTTTTCATCCAGGAGAAGGAAAATTTGAGCTTAACATGAACACATCTTTAATCATGTGTCAGGATCAATTATCACCCTTTTGAAAAGCAGCAGCTCTTTTGAAGAAGGCCCTCTTAAGGAGAGATGCGTGAAAGCTTCGAAAGTCAAAACACACATGTCTGGAAAGAGTCCTGCTCCCAGACAATCTTAATTGCTAATTTTGTGTGTTGTCTGCTGTACTCCGGGCACAGAAGTGACAGTTCAAAGAGCGGTCCCTCGCTTTATTACTAGCATGCAAACCATTGGTGAAATGCCTTTTCATCACGGACAAACAATTGGTCATTTTCATGAGAATGTCTTTAAACTTAAAACCAACAATTTTGCTGCAGCGTGGCTAAACATTTCTTTCTGTATGTGCATTTTTTTGCAGGCCGCAATCCATCTGTTCTGTCACAACGAGGAAAATCTGCAGTGTGGTTCAAAAATAAAGTACATCAATGAAAAGTGCCGCAGGAAATAAAGTTTCCCCATTTGAATCAATGAATCAAACTGTTCATGCGTGTTATGTTGTATGTTTAAATGCATGTATGTTTACAGGCCTTGGGACTGAAACACAGGTTTCTTGGCAACATCTGGCCAAAGATAACACCCGAAACTCTGCTTTGAAGTATCAAGATCTCTCTTTAAGATACAGAATCCGTGGTAGATAATGCAAACTTGAAACTGAAAGTGCGACTCGGTCACCCCCTCGGCTGTTTTGATTAAGGCTGTGTGTGGAGCGTGCCTGCCGGAGATATTTGCTCAGACTTGGCCGGGGATTAAGGGCTTCTCTTGTGGGATCCAGAGAAAACAGAGGTTTGATCCCCTCCATGTCCCTCCGCGGGGCACATGTGGGTGGCGACTGTGTTCATGTGTGCGAGCGATTTCGTAAGACAGAGTGTGAAGCCGAGCCTCCATGCATGTATGAAAGGTTTCACTCAAAGGTTCTGTATGTAGGTTTTTATCCGTATTAATAATAATTCTTTATTGCCTATGGATGAACAGTTTGTAAGGTAACCCAGAAACGGAGACTTTTTCCGACTGTTTCGGTTGCCTCGAACTAACATCAGCAAATTACCTGCACCTGACACAACACAGAGTTCACACGTGCTGTTTTCTGTTTCTTTGCAGGTGGTGATGGATCATCACTTAGCTCCCTGTAGCAACTCAAACTCAGCAAGAGCAAGACCGGACGCTTGAGTGCTCCGACTCCCCGTGTGAACCTCGGGGTTGGTGTTTGCTTTGGCTTTGTCACTATATTTAGGCCACGTTAAGACGAGAACGGGCCTACTAAAAACAGAAAAGTCTTTCCTTTATGTTTTTTAAAAAATGTGTTCACATGGTAACATTGTGAAAACGATCCTTGTGTGCATGGATCCGCATAAACAACTGAAAACGCTATAGTATACATGCCAGGCCAGTAGTTGGCGGTGTGACTTTTCAATGACACACAAGAGAAGAACATCACTTGCATGGGTTCAGGGGTGAAGTGCGACCCCGACATCACTGTTCTCACTGGATCCACGTGTTTACACGGCGACAGAAGGAGTTACGTTACAAAAGATTACACTCTGAAACCTGGTTTCAAAAGTTTGCGTTTTCAAAATTAACATAATTATAAATTTTTAGATTATGCTCAAACGATTCAAACGCTCTAACTGCCTCCTTCTTCTTCTTCAAAGCAGCCTCTCTGATCCCTTCACTTCACTTTTCATGACCTATATGATGCTCATGGCACTTCACATGCAAGCTCACACACACACACATACACACGCTCAGAGCCGTGTTTTCCTACAGCGCTGGCGGTTTGTTATTGCACAGCCCTCCCATCTTTTGCCACGCTCCTGTTAACGTCTGTGTGTGCAAAAACAGGCTCAGAGTTGCGTGTGTGGAGAAGGGGGTCTGGATGAGAGGAGGTTTTGGTGGCTTAGTTAACGTTAAGGGGGGGGGGGGGGTCGAGCTAATTGTGCACAGGTGACTCCACACAGGTGCTGCTGCGTCTACACGTGTGTTTGCGAGGACTAAAAAGAAGCATAAAGGGGGAAATATAAGAAGAAAGAAGAAGCGGATCAAAGAGATTTGCAAGGCTACCAGAAATGCCTGTCTTTCTGCAGCAGCTCGCCCCGCCCTCAGAAACCCACCACATGCGGTCAGCTGTTTTTCAATAGACAGACTTCAAGTCCTCTGCAGGTCCGTGCCATTGATATTGAGCTGAATGCTCTCTGACAGGGGTGGTCTGCACGCCGTCCCGCAGCAGATGTTGCCGTTCCATTTTCTCTTTCATACTTAGCTGCCCTTCAGAGGATTGAGCGGGAGGATGAAAACTGTCTCTGTTTATTACTGTGAGGAGCCCGTCGCTGAAGAGGCCCCGCTGACCCACTCAGGAAGGAATAACAAGCAAATTGAACAAGTCAACAAATGGACATCAACCTCCCCCGCGTCCCTCCGCTCCCACGACTCGGTTAAAGTCACAACATCATCTCTGTACGCCGACGATCAGCATGAATACGCTTCAGATATTTGTCGACTTTCAACAGGTTCCCCTCCTCTCATCGTGGTTCGCCCGCTAAGTGCCTGTCAGGGCAATTTCTCAAATCAGTCAGCGGGCTGCGGGAGGGAGAGGGCCCGAGAGATTCTTTCGGCAAAGAAAAACATACAGGTGCAGAGGAGGAGGGAAGAAGAGATGGAGACGGAGGAGAAGAGGACAGTTGTGTTTGGGGAGTAGAGACATAATTACAGAAAAATACATAAAGAGAGAACTCGTCCCTTCAGGCCGAAGCGGTGATTGATGCTCTGTAACGTCACATAAAGACTACAGTTTGGCATGTTTGCTGTTTCAAGCTGTCAGTTTTACTTTGAAACCATCATCAGGAGGAGGTGAAGGGTAATATGTCAGATACGCGTCTGGCTGACTGCTGAGTAAGATTCCTCAGTTTGTCAGATTAACCCTCTGAGACCTGGATTTACCTCTGTTTTCTTGTGCTGCACATCTTTAACAAAATAATCGACCCTTTGAAACGTGAACAAATTGCAAGAAATTAGCAAAAACAAATATATATATGAAATAACGTCCCTTCAGGCCGAAGCGGTGATTGATGCTCTGTAACGTCACATAAAGACTACAGTTTGGCATGTTTGCTGTTTCAAGCTGTCAGTTTTACTTTGAAACCATCATCAGGAGGAGGTGAAGGGTAATATGTCAGATACGCGTCTGGCTGACTGCTGAGTAAGATTCCTCAGTTTGTCAGATTAACCCTCTGAGACCTGGATTTACCTCTGTTTTCTTGTGCTGCACATCTTTAACAAAAGTTCGGAGTGGGTGGCAATGTGTGATTAACACCTTAGTCAGTGAACTCACTGGCTCTACAGAGCGTCTTTTGCGTGTTTACGTTACGAGGTCACCGAAGGTTTTCTAAATGGTTGGAACGGGTGAGCACTCGGTTGCAGCTCGATGCCACTAAATCCTGCTCACTGCACGTTTAAGTCGTGGAATATCTGAATATTTGCTTTGTTTTTCTCAGTATTATTGTAGATTGTGCATAAATGATCCTCTTTTATGTTTAATTACACATATTAACAAGGAATTACTGCATTTCAGAACCAAAAGACTCAGGAGTGCCACTTGAACTTTTCTTGACATTGTCCCCCCAAAAAGCTCTGCGTCTTTAAGCTTCCAGGAGGACACCTAAAATACTGTAAGGCTCCAAGATTGGGAGCATCTTTTAAAACCCTCAGTGCCTCCTGTGGCGCTCCGCCCCGGAGGCTGGACGGAGATTAGCAGAGACAATATGTGAAGGTGAACAGTGGAGATATGAGACGGAGCGAGGGAGCGCTCTTGTGATTCTGCAGGAGGGAAAGCAGCGTCGTGGATATCCTGTCACGCTGTATATGTGCATTTTTGAGGTGGAAAAGAAAAAAATATGAATGCCAGTGTAAATAAAACATTTACTTTTGGATATATCTAGACGTGTATACGTATAAAAACAGTATTTATGTGTACACACAGTGCATTCATTAGTGAAAGTCCTGTTACTATTAGTTTTCAATTATTTTTCCCAATCATTCATCTTTTTGTCATACTTCTTTGCTTTTCTAACCATTTTAAAACATTTTAAATATTTTTTTATTTTAAAATGTTTTTTTAATTATATGACCTTGACATCAAAAGTCATTCTAAGCCAGCTGAGGTAGGGAAGGGTGAGGAGGGTATTTATGATTTATTATTACACTCAAAAATTTGATCACAAGAAAAACATTTACATATAACATCTTTATTTCAAGGAGTGCCTTAAAAATCCAACATTTTTAAGAAAACAACAGCACAATTAGATTGGTAATATAATCCCCCCCCCCCCCAAAAAAAAAATCTATTTTAGGTTCCTTTCTGATGCTCACACCAAAAAAACATATTGTGTCTTTTGAGGCACATCTGCTTTCAGAAAGTGGCTCACAATACAAGTAGACAGAAATTAGGAACACAACTCAGCCATTGTTCTCATGCTCCCCTGGGTTTTAAAAAACACACGTACACACACACGCACACACACACACGCGCACACACACACTCACTCACACATCGCCTCGAGGCAAGGAAGGCCAGTGACATCAAGTGTATTCAATTCACAAGGAGGCATGTTGAGGAAATTTGAGTCACAGTTTGGGCAGCAGGTCTTTTCCTTCCACCAGAGTCGCTGTTGCTTGAATAACAGCGGGTGCTATCTTTGCCTGTAACTTCATTAACTGAAGGCGGAGAAAACCAACCCCGAAATAACACAACTCTGGCACTGAACGCCGAGCGGAGACAAGCGTTCCCACACTGAATATTAGAACGGATGACCTGAAATTAAATTGAGCATAACATGTTTTTAGTATAAAACTAAAGGCATGGGGCGCATAATAATAATAATAATAATAATGAGAGCAAATAATCACTGAGGAGTTATTCAAAATACATACATACTGCTTGTGTACTTCTTGAATAAATACATTTCAAAAATACATATATTTTTATCTTTTCATATTTGCTAGAAAAATGTTAAATTTTGAAAGCAGCTATGTACTTTTAAATATGGCATTAAATCACTTTTATCAAAAAGCCCCCGGACACAATGTGATTTCACCCACCTTCTTAAAGAAGCACTGCATACAACGTTTCTGTGTCGCAGCCGACAACTTCGAACTGACAGAAAAAAAAGAAAACTTCAGATAGTGCAGGGAGATATGACTCAAATCCTTCAACAACTCAATATGTTTTTGGAGGAAATATTTCCATGATTGTGGATTAGAGGCAGCTCTGATGATGAGAAATGTAACAGTGAAATATTGCATATCTGAGGGGAGGCCGGGCGTCTTTCTCTCCTGGGACAGCCACATATTGCTTATTTAGGGTTAGTGCTGAGGACGGAGTGTAAGCGAACACTGTTTTGGGAAAAAAATAAAAGATTCACAGAATAAAGTCAAAATATAATGAGAGCAAAGTCATATTTCAAAATCACAATATTATAGGAAAATGTAATATTTTGGCAAATAAAGTTTCTATAGTTTTAGAATAATTTATAGAATAATCCAATACTTGTTACATTCTGGATGTTATTTACTCAAACAAGTGAAGCACCGTTTTATCAGCAGAAAGAGGCGTCAAGGTTCAGTGGTGGCAGCGGCCGATGTTTTTCTTGCACCTCGTCCATGTTGAAATCATGGATTAATAATTACTGATTCTGGAGCCTAAGATGTTGCATATTTATTCCAGTTGCTTGCCTGGTGCATACGCCACAAAAAGTTTTTGGCTTTTGGTTTACTACTTATAAAATAGATACTAGAGAGGGGAATTATGGCATATTATTTACAGGAAAAAGGCTTTTTAAAAATGTTTTTCAACGTAAAACAGTTCAGTTATTGTTTCGAGTGTAGATTTTTTTTTGCGGCACAAAAGGGAAAATAAATAACAACAACAAATTAAACAACAAAGGCGATTAGCCTAATTATTATTTTAAATATCTGTATCAGCCAAGTTCTTTATAATCAGTGCATCCCAATCTCAAATATATTATATTTTTTTATTTATAATATACATTTATATATTTTGAGAGCTATGTCGTACATTTAAAACAAACAAAATAAATAAAAGTCACTGTTATAAATACTCTATGAAGTTTATGAGAAAACACCGAAATGTTAGGAGAATAAAGGTAGAATTTTTATGTGCTTATGTTTCTATATAACAATTAAAGTTTATATTATTTAGGATAGATTACATCAGATTAGATGTAATTGTTTTATTACCTGGCTCTCCATAAATACTCTAAAAACTTTTGTTGCAGGAATGAGATTTTAGGTTAAATTCAAGATATTTTTCATAAATCTTTCTTTTTAAAATCAGAACTTTTTTGTAATGTTAGACTTGTGCTATTATGACTTTTCTCAAAATATTCGGACTTTCTTCTCTATTTTTTCCTAAACAGGGTGCTCCTTATACTCCGTTGCGGTATTTCGGACAGTCCTCAGAGCAAAACCAATTCAGTCATCCCAGCCAAAAAAACGTCCCGTCATCTGGTAGAACTTCATGTTGAAGGGCCTGTAGAAGTCCCGTAGCCTCTGCACCACCTCAGGGTCAATGTTCGGATGGGTCCGCCCTTTGGTTTTGCCCAGGCAGTGCGGCTTGCTGCTGCCCTCCGCCTTCTTGAGGCACGGGAAACCCTTGGTCTGGTTGAAGTAAAAGTGTTTGTCCGTGATGATCCTCTTGAGCCCCAGGAAGTCCTGCACGCGGCCCAGCTCTCCGGCCGGGTCGGTGATCAGACGCTCGCCGCTCACGAACAGGATCTGCTCCATGGGGAAGTACTGCAGCCAGTTGTCCAGGTGCTTGGCGTAGATGCCGATCTGGATGGCGCTCCACGAGGTGTCGATGAGCCCCGTAGTCCTGTTTTTGAAGGTGAGGCTCTCGAAAGAGGGAATGTCGGGCTTCTTGGACAGAGTCTGAGTGTAGTCCGAGATAGCCCTGGCGCCAGGTCCCTCACCACCACAATCAGCTTGGTGTCCCGGGACATGGCGGATATCCTGGCCGGAGCCTCTCTGGTCACAAAGTAGCTGGGGGTTTTCTCCATGGTTATCTGGCCCTCCAGGGTTTTGGGCATCAGCTCTCTGCAGAAAAAAAAGACAAAAAGGAAGTGAGATATTAGTTTGACCTTCTCAATCGAGGCGACTGTCACTAGGCGGGTTTCCATTACAGATTCATGCAAAACTTCAGTGATATTTTCGAAATGTTGATAAAACACAATTTCGAGATGACTGTGTTTCCACTGAGTGATGTTATGTGATAAAATTTGAGAAGCATGACGACGGATATTCAAAACATTAGCAGGTTTAGTTCTGTTGCAGCCACCGCGCTCGCCGTCGTTATTTCCAATCGCAGGCGACGTAGGCGTGTTATGCAAGCGATAATGGAAAGGCGAGCCCCTTATACGTTGGCGATGTACGAGAGATTTCTGGGAGCTGATAGTCCACGATTCCACAGAGGGATTGTGGATTCAAAACTTTCAGATGATCCGCTCAACTTTTGGAGAGTTTTGTGATGCAATAACGGCTCTCGTAGCTCCTGCTGCATCATGCCCGAGGGCGCCAGCTCCTACCGACAAGCGCATAGCCATAGCGTCATGTGACCTATAAAAGTGAAAAAAGTGTTTCCATTGCAGTTTTAACAAATTATGGCTTATGGTCACGCCAGGGTAAAAACGTTATTGCAATAAATGGGAGTTTTTTCAAACCTGACATGTTTCCATTAGTCATATTTCATATTTGCAATTTCATTTGCACAATTTAAGGGTTAATAGAAACCTGCCTACAGTTATACAACCGTTCTTATTACAATAAACATCACAGATCAGGCTCAAAAACTTCAAACCCAATCAATCAATCAAAGACAACAACAAACACCCATTTGTTTGTGTTTGTCTTGAGACAGTTTGTTTGCGGCTGTTAATTTAACCTCGATCGGGTGTCTTTTTCCTCTGAGCTTCAGCAGCTCTCGTGAGGTGTGACCAAACGTCGATGTGCAGTCACTCTGGAGGTGAAAGTATGCAGATGCTTCCTCACGTGTTTCTTAATGCAGCCTGAGGGCTTCTGAAATCAAGAACTCCCCCGGGTCCGTTTGAACGGGGGTATTCTTCACTGTCATATGGCGCTACAGGAGGAATGTCAATCTCTATACGCACACTATGATAGTGCTGCTTTATAAAATATTGATATTTGAGGCGGAAGGCCCTCCCAGCATAATTGATCACGTTCCCGTCTTTCATTTTGTGCAAATGGGAGACGAACATTCAGAATTCTTCACTGGTGGATAGAACGAAATGTTCTTTAGCTGATTGAACTGAAACGCAATTCGAGGATTTTCTCCGTTTTTTGATTTAATTTGGTATTTTAAAGGTCCAGCGTGTGGCATTTAGGGGAATATAGTGGCAGAAATTGTATATATAACAACAGCTTTGTTTTCGTTACCTGAGAATGAGCCGTTTATATCGACATATGGAGCGAGTCCTTGTCTACGGAGACAAACCAAACACTGGCTCAACATAGCGCCATTCGTGTTTTCGTGTAGACAACCGTAGGTAGCAGCATCCTCGCAATGAGAGCGTTAGAAAAGACACATTTTTCAATGTGAGACTTACTATTCAGTGATTTTTTAAAGTAAAGGCTCATTTATTCTCCCTTTATGTACAAATATTTCTTTAAATGGAGGCAGCGTTTACATATCCACATGTGGCCAGAGCTGTTTCCATTAATTTCCCCTTTATTATTATTTATTATCCATTCCTTCTGTCATTTCTTCTTCCTCTTGTTGGCTGTATCTTGTCTGAAGTACACTAAACACTGAGATCTGAGATTTCATCCGTCTGTGAACGTGCACAAATATGATGAACTGATCGGAGCATATAAACAAAATCAGCCCTTGAAATCACCTGGTCAGCATGTTTCACAGAGGAGGAGGCCTCTGCTGATCGGTCGGCTCCTGTTACCTCCTGAACATCTGGGGTCTCTTAAGTATGACACCTGGGGCTTAATTTCTCCTTAGCTGAGGGGCTCACTTAAGGGTGTTACACAGAATACCTTAAAAGGTTGCCTTAAGAGGGAAAAACATTAAGGCATTTAGTGCATCAGGAAAGATTTTAAAGTGTTAAAATGTTTGCTTGCACTCATGATACCTGAGGTCTTTTGTGCTGATTTTTAAAAACATTTCTTAAGAACAAGACCGTGATAAGAACACCTTAAATTTAAGATCCTACTTATTTTCATGGACACATTTCAAACTATATCCATGACATCTCAAGGATTCATAATAATTCTTTTTTTTTTTTGCCAAACTTGCATGGCGTTTTTAAAACCGGAAGAAAATGAGGAAATAAATGAAATAATTAAAACATTCTCAAACATTAATGTGTATTAAAGCTACGTTTGGTCAACAGGTAAAGAAAATAAATTTGCTGTCAAATTACAGTAAGTTTCATCTGCACAAAAACATTCCATGACTATTCCAAAACTTTCAATGATTTTTACTTTTCTATGACTCTTCCAAGCCTGGGAAATGTGACTGTAAAATTGGGAACCCTGTTAAGAAACCTTAAGACTTAAGGCTGTTTTGTGCAATAGGAAACCTTAGTGCTGACTTTAAGGAAAATCTATCTAATCACCTCCTAGTGATGAAAGTAAACTCATAAGCCCCACCTCAAATATTTATACCAGTGAAGTTCATAGACGTAACCTCGGGTTCTAGCATTTATTCAGCAAAATTTCCTCATGTGTGTCTGAGCCCTTTCCGTCACAAAAGCGATGGGAAACCAGCTAATCCGTTCGGCCACGCCACCCCTCTTCTCCCGCTCCTCTCTGTGCGCTTTCCTTCTGCCCGGCTGCCTGCAGGACAGTGACCTTAAGCAAAGCGGGTAAAAGCAGCCCATGAATGATTAACGCGCCCTCCCTCTGCCATTTAGAGCCTCTGCAGAATTCAGCTTTAAAATTCACCAAAGTACAGCATGCAGGCGTTAATTATTCATCTGCCTGGCTGCTGCTGCTTAAAGCGAAGACTGCCGCTGACAAAGTGGCCCAGGCTGCTCCCGGGGTAGACGCCGTTTGCCGCCCGTGACAGAACTACCGAGACCCTGCGGGAGGGAGGTCCTCGGAAATTTCTGAAGAGCGCTCAACACTTCAGTCAGTTGTAGTGCGGGAACATGCGGTGGAGAGTTCGAGCATGCGTGATCAAAGTACAGCGTCTGAGTGTCTCTTTCTGATGTGATGGGCTCCGTTTTTTTCTCGCGGAAAGAAGCTGGTAAACAATCATGCTCCGTTTAACACACACAGAGTGAGATGAGACGGAGGGCACCCAGATCTTTGCAGAGGACAAGCTTTACACAAACACAGCATTTCTGTCAGGATAAATGTGACGGCTGGTTTCACTAAACGCCTTTCAGTCCTCAAAATTAAACAACAGAGTACAGTTTTTAATTATCCTGCAGAATGAGACATACAAGCATTTTCTGTTGTGACGCTGCTTTGTTTGAAATGATTTGTAAAATGTTTGGGAACGACTGTTGTGTCTGTTTCAGATCACTTCACCTTCTGCCCTTGTGTGTGTTTTCCTGCCAGTTTTTTTGTCTGTCCCGCCCTGATTAGTTTCACCTGTCCCTCATTAGACCTGCAGTACTTTACCTCCTGCTCACCTGTTCTCATTTCCCCAATTAGTAATCCCTCTCTCACCCCTGCTCTGTTACTTTAACCTCATCTTTACTTTGCCTGTTACTCTCTAACCTGAAATAATTTTTAAAGAATATTTGAATTCATCTCGCTGCCTACTCATCCGTTATCTTCATTTTTTGGTTCCAACAATATCATATTCTTCCAAAAACTTCAAGATAACTCCAGGTGTCATTTGAGTATAAACCTATAGCTTTTCGACTTTTTTTCAGTAAATGCCGCAAAATTGTATTTGTTAAGCCTTAAGCACTTTTCGCACAAACCTAGTGTTATCTGGGGATCTTTGGCAATTTGGTTGGATTAGGTTGTTTGTGATCTTAATACTGTGCAAATCTATCCATAATTTGTCAAGTAAAAAAATGTTATCTTGCCAAACATATAGGTCATGTTATAATATTCAGTCTTCATGTATGATATCTAATGAATTAGTTTCCCTACAGGTTAGTTTAGGTTTAAAAACAAAAAGATCACGGTTGAACCTCATCAAGTTACGTACTTAATGTAAAGTACATACTCAGAGTGAAGTTACCTATTTGGAGTTAAGTTACATACTTAAAGAGAAGTTACATATTTGGAGTAAAGTTACATATTTGCTATTTAGTTACATACTAAAGTGAAGTCAGGGATTTGGAGTAAAGTTATGTACTAAGAGTGAACTTACATCCTAAGAATAAAGAAACATACTTGGAATAAAGTTATGTACTTCGACTGAAGCTACGTTCTGTACTTAGAGTGAAGTTACATACTTAATGTGATATCACACCTTAAAATTATTCAAAGCTTACTTGGTTTCACTTTGGACACAAACACCGGTCTTTTGAGGCAAAGTCCTGTGTTTGTTTGACCCATCTACAAACCTCAGCCTGCCTCCTTACGTGGACTTTAGCTTTTTATATTACCTCCTTTTTGACTACTGTTAGTGATTTGGCCACATGAATGCAGCCCATCCATTATCTGTTATTTTGGTTCATATTTATGTTTTTTTTTTTGCAGGGACAATTAAAATGGAAGTTCTGACCCTACTTTTGGTGCAAAGGGCTCAACTCACTACAAGCATGGAAACCAGTGTGCAGAAAAAGCAAGCTCAAACCCATCGTTAAAACAAAGTTTTGAAAGATAATGAGATAGATAACGTGACAGTGACTTGGTTCTATTTGTTTAACCTACAATAATTTACAAAAAAGTAAAAAAGGTGGTTAACACCATACGTCACTGCAATTATTACATCATATCTAGGAGATAATGTCAGTAAATTTTGACTTCTAAATAACATTTGGTCTCCTGGTAATACTAGTTCAGTGGGAATACTGCATTACAAAGAACAGATGCATGATGCAAACAAAACATTTTGACAAAACTATATTTAGGACCGATATGGAAGGAAGTCCATGATCGTTCCAAAATATAAAACTAAAAGTATGTCTGTTGAACAGTCCTGATTACTGAGGTGACATGTCACGTGCATCTTTGCCTGTTTTCCTTGCGGTTGCTTCAGGCTTTAAAACAGCTGCCGGTTGAGCTCAGCGCATGAAGTGAAACGGATCTAAAAGCCATAAGTCAATACCTCCAGGCCAATGTCAAAACACATCCGCGCTACGTTTCTGAGTGGATCCTCTCTGTGAGGTCAGCACAGGAAGCGGTCGATAAGAGCAAGAGCGGCAACACAGGTGCTCTGATGTCTCGACATCCGCCTGCAACATTGACCGTCGCCTGACCTCCAGAGTCCTCTCAGTGTCTCCGACCTCTCATTCAGCTGTGTAAAGAGCAACACGGACAAGGTTCCTTTCCTCTCACATTAGCTCTGCCTCATCGCCCCAAAAGTCCAGAGCGAGACCATATAATGGTGCCTTAAAACAAACCCAATGCCACCTGGGACAGCAGCGGCTGCTCAGCTGACACGGCGAGAACACCGAGACTAATTATCGATAAATGGGAAATCCCAGACCCTAGCACATAAGAAGCCTTTCTGAGCGTCTTCCTGCCAATACTAGACGTCCGAAACAGCCTTTACAGTGGCACAACTTTATGATGCAAAGGCGAACATTATTGTTTTATGAAAAAGAAATGAGCCTGTACTAAAGAAAGCATCCATATTTGATGGCGTGCGTCGGGCTTGTTCTGTGGTCGATGCACTCACAGCGGTGTGTCAGGGCACTCTGGGGGGGGGCTCTCGGGGTCAGAGAGTTATGTGGGATGGTGTGCAACATGAAGACAGCCATGTCGGTGAGTCCAAGTATGGTCGTAAGTCACGAAGCACTCATGTATTCAAGGTTGATGTAAATTTTATGATTATTGGGACAATGGTTCAGGTTCATGTGTGGAGTTCAGTCACATGAAACAGACACTGGTTAAAGGACAATTTGTTCTGTGTCTTAGGTAAGTGACATTTAAACATGCACAAGCTGATTATTAGATAGCAAAATAGCAGAGGGTGAAAAAAGGAGTCCACAAACCAATGGGTGACATTACCGTCGTTATGTCAAATATTTTTATGCAATAGCGGCTAATGTAGCTTTTCAGTCTTTATCCTCGAGCAGAGATCTGTTCCCTCCACACACACACATTTGTCCACTTTCAAACATGTAGTTTTCAGTTACTTTACTTGAGAAAATGTATCAGATTTTCTACATTTTCCTCAAAAGCCTTCATACAACTTTTCACATATGCAGCAGGCTGTTACTCCCAAAGACTTGAAAACAGACTTTGATGTGTAAAAGCAGCATTTCCATTTTCATAATCAGAGTCAAAAATGAGTAAAACCCATCACAAGTTTTCAGAGCCCGGGGTGACGTCTTCATATTCATTTTTTCCACCCAAAGATATGAAATAGAGAAAATGAGCAAATTAGAGCTCCACTTAGTTCCTAGCGTATATGAGCCAACCTGAGACTTGAGTCCGTCCTATCAGATAGTGTTTGGTGTTTTTGGGTCGACCACATTTTGGTTTAGGTGTATTTATCTTTGGGTCCCTTTCAAATCAGGTCTTAGTTACTCATAAAACAAATTCATGCATGTTGATGTTGGGCTTTAAAAGACTTCCAAAGCAAATCCTGAAGTTTTAGGACTGGGAACCAGTTAATTTTGGGCATTTTTTCCTGACAAATAATATTTAATGCTCTGTCCATAAATGAATTAAATGACAAATGCATACTAATGTTTTAGAGGTTAAAAACTTAAATACTCAACTTTTTAGTTTCAGTTGGGCAAAAGAGCAAGGAACACTTTTTACGGTTTTACAGTAAGTGAACGACACTGGGGTATTTCTTTCCATTCTGCAGCAGAAGCATGCAGCGCTCTCTAATGAAACTTTATTGGCAGGCTAGGTGATGTAACAGATGACAAACCGTCCAAGTGCTTGATATTTACTGCAGCTCCAGATCCCTCTTTGATGTCTTCATCGTGCTGCTAAAATACGACTCCCTCTGCACACTGATGCATGAAACACAGGCAGCGGGATCCACTCATGAAACAAGACGCAGACCCAAAACCGAAATAAGAAACACAACGCATGAACCCGGGACTCGCTTTAAATCAAATTCACTGCTTTGGCGTGCATTTAGGAACAAGAAAAAAACTATTTAGGATGACTTAAGAACATCACAAACAGCTTGTGTACATCACAGAACGTAACACATGTTGTAATTATACGTCATTCTTCTCATATGGAACTAACTATCTGCAGAAAGACGCTGTTCAGGCAGCTCGGTTCCCTATTAAAAACCAAATCCAATGTACACTGCAATGTGCAGTACATCACTCAAAGCGTCCTTTGTAGGCTCGTCTGTAAAGTAACCACTTTGGAATAAAGGGCCTGACGCATCACTGCTTTCGTTTCCCCCGCTGAACGAATTTTACTCAAACTACAGGCTGTGACTCATGTCTGCCTGTTATATAAACGCCAAAAAAAGAGTCTTATTTACTGTAAAACTGCATAATATGACAACATGACATATGAATTAGGCAGAAATAAAAACTAACAAGAGATCACCTCTAAAAGGGTCGTTTCCTGGCGTTATTCGTGCTTGGATCTGAGCCAGTGTCTGTCAATTGACGGCAGTTGTAAAGACACAGAGGAGAGTGGGCATGAGTGCTGTCCACTTCTCCCCCACAAGCCTTTGATTCATTTTTCCTCCTCCGGCAGGGAGCCCTGGCAGGCATAACTACACTCCCACAGTGCTCCCCTGCCACTACCACCAGATAATAATCTTGTAATTGGCTCAATATTTCTGCTGTTTGCAGGCGAAGCAAAGGCCAGCGCTGCTCATGGTGGCTCGGACTCACCAGATATTTTCCAGGTCAGTGGATGCTGGCGGAGGTCAGAGAGAGAAGAGGAGGTGGAGGAAGAGGGGGGTGATTTGGAGTAATGGCTGCTGTGCGGGGAGGTGAAGGCCCACTCCTCTGAGCTCGGAGCTCTGCTCTGCCAGCCGTGTGCAACAACAGCCCCTAACCTGCCCTGCGGGCTGCAGACGCCGACAGCGCTGCTGCACCTAAACGACTATTAGAGGAAACATACAGCGTGTTGAGGGATGTTGCCGTTTAACAGTCTCCAGAAATTATTCTGGGATTCAACACTAATAAACGACAAAATGACATGTTTGCTAATCTCCTCCCTTTGTTTTCACTTTTTTTTGGCAATGGGGAGTGTAACAGTGTCCAAATTTTTGATTTTGATAGCTACCTGTTGAAACCTGGATCAACATTAGTTTTTAACGAGCTATTTGACCCTATTAAACCTGAAAGAGAAAATGAAGAAATGAGCCCAAAAGGAGTTAAAAGGGGGGGGGGGGGGGACTTGAGGTTGGGTATTAGTAGTAATCGCACTTCCACAGTGAGCAGTAAGCAGCTCCCGTTTGGTCTGCAGTTCAGTAAACTAAAGAGTAGCAAAATTAACCTATATTTATATTTAACCTTATATTTATCTCTAATAAAAAAAGTCATTTTATGCCACCAGAGCCAATTTTCTCCATTGTATTGAGAATTATCGATATTTTTCAAGGTACGGTATCAAAGTAAAACATGACAACACTACAGTGCAGTGTGGCGTTCATCATCAGCTGCGGCTGGATGCTGAGAGATCAGGTGGTAGTTGGAGGGGATTACAGGTGTGAGCCTCCCAGCTGCAGTTAGTCTCGGCCAGGATAATCGTCCGTTTTACGGCCCTGACAGTCTCAGTCCTCCAGGATCAGCCAACCTGTGTCACCTTTGCCTGCACACCTGCACTTTACAGCTCTAAATCCTCCCCCCTCCTGGACAGTTAAGCACTGCTCCAACGAGGCTGCTCAGGATTACTGACGTCTGAATCACACAGCTGCCGTAACAGAGTGTCCTGGGTTTTTCCTGTTGTGAGGATGTTTAAAAATCAAATCAGGGACAAACGGTGTGAGGATTTCATTCTCAGCCCAGAGGCTACGTGTTGTGATTTTGCTACCTGGTTGAAGTTGTGTCAATCATTGAAATCACCTGTTGTTGCCTCTGAGTGTAATTAAAGCTCTCAGCTGCTCTTGGTTCATGAGTAGAGAGCTCTGTTTTAACAACCCAATCATCAGAAGCAATGGTGGCACTGTATGTTTCTGCAAAGCACGGATACGTAACATTCGTAAAGTTTTATGTAGTGGAAATGTTGAAACTTCATGTTTCTTTACTTTTTAGTGACACTGTGGTTAATGTGTGGTTATGTTTAGCACAAAAGCCATTTGGTTTAATGTGGAATTTATCGTTTTTTGCAGAGTTCCTGCAGTTTAAAGCAAATTTGATTTTTTTTTAAAGGGCACTCGCAATGAAACTGAAGACCAATTTTACAACAACCATAACTGAACTCGATTATTTCGGGTAAAGGACAATTTTAGTGTTTATTTAAACACAGAATATGAATTTCTTATATCTTCTGACTTTTCTTTGCATGTGGGATTTCACTGTCTATACTCCCATCATACCAGGTTTGATAAAACTTTTTGCATAAAATAGACAGCGTCTCATATGTATTACCTTCATCCAAGCTACACAATCTTGGTTAAATAGCAGGTTTTGTTGAATTTGCACTTCCCAGTGTGGACAGTGACAGCACTCACTGCATCACTGCACATTGCATGTTGAAACTTCATGTTTCAACATAAGGATCTTACTTCCCATGTTGTAGCATTTTTAAGACTTCAAAGAATGATTCAAGACATTTCATTACTAATTCAGGCCCTTTTTTTTGGATTATTGAATCCAATTCCTTTTAAGACTTTTATAGATTAGCGGGGATCCTGTTTTGGATTAAAATACCCAGTTTTGGTGGCACGACTGCTGCTGGAAATGCCGGCATTGTAATGCTAAGAAACGTTTGGTTTAGTTTGTTGGTCTTGAACAGCGATCTTCAGTTCATCAGCTGTCTCACCTAACTGTCAGACCATCCACCAGCCCTTCAACCCCCGGCTGACAAAGTTATCTCAAACGCATAATCAGAATGAAGTCTCTTCAGAAACATTGATATGATCTAAAACATACAAATGTGACATATCTATGGTTTGCAGAAATGCACAATGCCAAGCTCAAACTGAAGTCTATTTCTCAATATTTTTTGGCACACTGATGAATTCTGACCTAATTTTGACTTCACTTTACTTGAAAGTACAAAGATTTTGCACAGTTTGGTCCAAATGTGGCTAATTGGTCCAAATAACATAAAAGAAACCTTAAAAACTCAAATTATTAATGTTTGTTTTGTACTCAAACCTGATATCTATAAATCAGCAACAGTGTCGATCCAACCTGGGGTATTGTTTATGGGTTTCTTCCCACAGTTTACTCGACACGATTTGATAACATGATGACGGGGATGTTGCCTAAAAAATAAAATAGCTGGAGCTTTGTCAAGAATACAGAACCGTATTTTTTTTTATTAATTGAAGCAAAAGAAAACTTTAAAGCAATTTGAGTTTAACTGAGGTGGGGTGTTGTAATAACGAGGGAAATCAGAGAGGGAACTGTAGGGGGTCGGAAGCAATTTTGAGAGACACACAATTACCAGATAAGAGAGCCGTCTATTCTTGGAAAACAAAATGGGAGGACAGAGTCTCCTGTTGTCCTCTGGGAAAAGACATGAGTTTGATAAGTAGGAAAGGAAAGAAACCCTGCACAACATCGAGGAAACATAAGATAACAGTGTCACAGCGGAAGAAAAACTTTTGAAAATGTCAGCTCTTAAATAACAGGAAATTCACAGTCAGATTGATGATTGGGCGTGTTTCAAATTAGACGAAAAAAAAGGATGTTTGAAAAGCTCGCGGTGGTTCTGTCTGGCAGGCGAGCAGGAAATTAGACTGAAAATGGAAAACTTGTTTAAACCTCAGCGTCATTAATAAAACAACTTTGTTCAAAAAAACTTCCTGGTGATTTTAAAAGACAGAGACAAGTGGGGAACTTTGTGGAGGACAGAGCGTGCTGTCCTCCCCAGATGGAGGGAAAAACAATAAAGAAAGTTAATCTACAACACAAGAGTAGATTGGGGAAAAGAAACGTTTGGAAATGCTACAAAGCCCGACACAGTCTATTCTCATTTGTCTTTAGTCACACTGGCTGTTAGCTGATGAAAGCATTCAAACACGCTTGAAAAACAGCGCTGGCCTGTCGCCATTTGTAATTTATCTCGGTTGGCTACACTTGGAAAATTTCTATTTTCTTGATATACACTCAAATAATACTGAGCTCATAAATAACGTCTGGAAAGAAAAAAATAATCAGACCTATGTGATTTGTTACAGAGCGAACTTGATTATAAATGGAGTACAAGAATAATATCGTATCATACACTGTAGTAAAAACAGTCTTGTATAAATAAATCTCCCTGCTGGACACTGAGCATCGACTTTTTCCTCCCCTTTTTTTCTTTCCATACAACAACCTCTATGCGATTTAGTAAAACATTTATAGAGTTAGCTTTGCAGTATGTTCTTATAAATTTATCAGCAGTGTTTTTAACAGAATACTTCTCGTTTTTGCTTGAGTGTAAGTCCCCGGTTTATTGCATAAGGGGGAAAAAATAAGCTTTATCTTTATGGCAACTTGCTTGTGAATTATTCACCCTCTGCTGCAGGACGCAGGCAAGCCTTTTAGACAGAAACTAGCCGAGGTCCAGACTGCATATCAGCAGAGAGGACAGGGGGGTGAGGTGTGGAGTGGGTGAGATGGGTGAAAGTGAGAGAGACAGAGAGACTTAAAATAGAAAGAAAAAAGAAAACAGACAGCCTGAAATATCCCTGTTACAACTGGCGTTTTCTACGAGAAGTAGAGAAACAATATGAAAATTTCATATTGCGATTTATAGTGACCAACATGCTTTTGGTTGTCAGTATTCACAATATTCATATTGTTAAAATGTGCTGAAAATGTCCAAAAAGTTCTGATACACACTGAAATTGTTTGATTAAGTTTTATAAGCCCTTAAAGTCCTTTAAGATGTTTTTTTTTTTTTTTTTTTTTAAATTGTGAGCACAAGATTCATACTTCTGACTTTTAAAAATATCACAAGAGGCTCCATAACTTCATGTCTGCATAAATATTACAATAATAACATGGCCAATGCCTTATGTAAACGTGAAAATCTAATTAAATGTGCATTAACATTAAAGACAGAGTGTGTGTTTCACAGTACATGAGGGACCAGTAGCATCACTGGGTTTGTCTGCTGTATGTCCACCACCTGCTGCACCTGTATTCAGAGGATTGTTGCTTTTGTTGATTCTGGATAGTAATAACTATGAGTTTTTTTCAAAGTGCAGTGATCAGATGTGGATTTAATGATTGAAACAATAATACTAAAAATTAATATTCACATTTACCTGCTTCATTTTGAAACCAGTAACCACATTAACCCCAGTATGTAATAATTTTTTAAAGATCGGATGATTTTAGGGAGTGGTTAAAGGTCAGGAAGAGAGAATCCAATGTTTGTTGGTCCCAGTGACACGTTATATCACTATCTGTCAAATATGGCCTGCTTCAGTTGCTTTGCAAACCAGCTCAGGTCTTTGATTAAAGATCTTCATATTTCTTCCGAAAGTATACAACGGCAGTTAAATTAAGTCATGACACTTGGTTTCACACAGGACATGAACCTCAGTCTCCTGGGTGAAAGTCCTGTGTTTGTTTGACCCTAAAAGTTGTTGTGATATTTCAGTCTAAAGTGGAGGACAGAAAGCAGCCAATTAACCAACAGTGTCATCACTTAAGCGAGTTTATTGGTACTGTGGCTTAAAAACAACAATTACACTACGTGCAAAATTTGCCAAATCTAATTGCTATGTATGATAGGTAAATATCCAAATCTAAGAATAATTTTAAACCATTTTCTTATATACTAGCAAACTCAAACATTGTAACATGTTCACTGAATCTTCATTTATTCTCTGGTTCTGAGTATATATAGGTCTCTTATCGCCTGAGGCTGTCGATTTCCTCTAAAATTCTGCTCTGATTTATTCAAAACTGAGCACTGATTATCTGTAACATCATTGGTGATCTGAGTGAATTATAAAAACACATGTGGCTTGGAGAAAACGCTCTATTTCACACCTCCCCCGGGTGGTTTGTGCAATTTAATTTAAATTTGTCCACAATGTGGCTTTGGTGCTTTCACACCTGGATTTTTTACGTGGATCTGTGCAATTACACTGACATGTGATGAAGATGCATTTCAACAGCAGGTGTAAAACACTACGTCGGGTAAATTTCTGAGTCTGAATTAGCAGAGACGTGAAACTGATTCTGATTATTGCCTGGAGAGTCTGAAAAACCCACACAAACTGAGAGCGTGCCAGCAGAGACGAGGCTATATTTTGCATTTAGTGATTCATGTCCCATTAAACCAAATTACTACAACCGCTAAATATAACCCAAACTGTAGCTCTGTATTGTATCTTAATGCCATCGGATGTGTCTGTGTGTGCGTTTGTGTGTGTGTATCTCTGAGCGGATTCACATTACTTTTTCATATTTCTCTGACCCACTTGTTCAGAGTTACATGGAGTCTGAGACCAAGCATGTGGAGATGACACTTCAGCGGGATCGGCTTTGGCAGCGGCTCAACGCTATTTTTCTTTCTGCCAAGTCAGTTTTTAGGGTCTCAACAGCTCTTGGGAGATAAGACACCTTAACTTGGGGTTTAATACCAAAGCTCATTTTCAAGGTATTGTGTTTCTTGAATGTTCGCTCATAGACTTCATTAGAAAATTTCAAGTGGCCGCCCTCCTTCTCCTTTCTCTATAGTTTCTAGCATTGAAATAATCTGAGGAGGGAAAAAAGAACCACTTGCCTCGAACGGAAACCATTTCAATGGGTATTTAAATTCTACATTAAGCCTGATTTGAATACAAAAAAATAAAAAAAGGCCTGTGTCAAATGCATGAGAGCAAAAATTAAATGTGAATTTGTTCAGAGCCAAATGGAAGGCTTTGAGGAGGACTGCTCTGCGATAATTACCCGTGACAAAAGGCTAGGGCTTTTGTCTTTGGGACCATTACCATGGTGATTTTCAAGCTGCTGAAACATTCAATATAAACATTTCAGTCTGCTGAATATGCCACATAGACTGCCGCTAAAAAGATATCTGCTATGAGCCACATTTCTGCTGGCACGGATCCCGCCTGCGTGCCTCCGCTGCTGCTGCTCTTGTTGTTGGAGAGAAGCTGCGAATATTAGAGCTCAGAA
Source organism: Plectropomus leopardus (assembly GCF_008729295.1). Classification (NCBI taxonomy): domain Eukaryota; kingdom Metazoa; phylum Chordata; class Actinopteri; order Perciformes; family Serranidae; genus Plectropomus; species Plectropomus leopardus. The sequence goes on from NC_056481.1 coordinate 6,048,699, forward strand.
AAAAAGAGTGATTTAAAAAAATATAAAGGCTAAAGTCTGATAACTAAAGCCCGGTTTTTAAGATCCTTCTGCGAGCGCAAAATGATGGGCTGGCAAAAAGACAATCCCTTCCCCCACTTCTCTCTTTGTAAACTGGCACCAGCATTCCTCAACATTTCTCCTCCGCTCCGTGTGGTGGTATTGATTTCACCAGCAAACACTTAAACCACTTGACATTTTCTTTTTATTGGGGTGATAACTCCCAAATGTTCAGCCTGTTGTGTACTTTCATTTTTCTCCTTAAAGATTTTTTTTGGGATCTTCAATCAAGGAATAGTCCCAAGAAGACATGATGGAGTTTTTTCCTTTTCCCTCGTGCTGTTTCTGCTGTATCGCTCAGCTCTTTGTATTCTGATAGCCGGTTTATTAAACACAGTCTTAGTAAATCAGAGATGATTCAATATCAGTGCGAGGACACGTGAACAGATTGAAAAAGACGTCTCATTCATACAAAAAGCAGCAGTGTTCAAAACAAGCAGCGACTTCCAAGGCTTAAAAATGAAGCCAACGTGAGAGCACCAAAAACTGCAGATCCTCTAATGGCCACTTGAGGCTGGCTCCAGAAGTGAGTCGATCCACCATGTTAAATAACAACATGCTCTCATCCAAACTTGTCAACTATTGCCGCTTTGCAGTGGACTTTCCGAAAAGTAGACAAAATGCATCTAGTGCACCGATACGACACAGCGGTAATCATGCAGAAACACGCATGTCTGTTATCATTCTTTTTGTCGGTGTATGTCCTTATCAAGCATTGATCCATTAACCTATACCGCTATAAACACCCTGAGACATTGGGAGTAATGATAAACTGCATCTTATTTCAAATTTGGATCCACTTTAATCCTCAAATGGTTTTCGCCTGCATCTGTTTTCCATTACACTAGAAGAGGCATGGCTGTAGGACCTGCTACGGCTTGTGTTTCAACAGAGCGGTCGACGAGCGTCCAGCGGGGAAACTCCTGTAAAAATGTCAGCGTCACGGTTACCTGAAGGGAGGAGCATATAAGTAGTTTTCCCCCGTTGTGTATCATTTACAGTCAAGATAAAGCTGCAAATATTTTCTTTCGACAGCAAATCCCATGAAAAGACCAAAACCAGTATGCTAGTCTGTCTTTCAACACTATCTGACTTCCTACTCTGTGGTTTCTATGGAGACATAAACGGGAGAAAGTAATGCATTGTTTGGGGACTATTTTCAGCCGTGGATTAATACCCATTTGGTGCTCTGGTAAGAGTTTACAACAGCAGCACAGTAAATGTAGGATTGATTTTAGGTAAACTACAGTCACCATGTTGATCGCAACATGTCACCATATTTGGCCTCTGCCCGCTGGTCTGTGACCAGGTCCACTTGAAAAGTTGGTCTTGAGAACGGTTCAAGTGCACTCGGTTAGTTTGCATCGCGTTAAAACCAACTGTACTAAACACAGAATTAGACGATGCTGCTGGTCTCCTCTGACATCTGCAAATCCTCTGAACTGTATGCCCAGGCGAGAAGGTCGTTTTTGACACTAGTGACTTTTACACAGAGATGGCGCTATAGGGCCGCAACAAAGTTCCCGCTTTATACCGCCCCTGCACTTTTATACAGGACCAAATGATGGCGGCGTCATTCTGCTCCACTGTGTAATTACACACTGCATCGCGGCATTACAGGATCAAAACAGGCATGGCGGGCATGACGTTTAACACACCAGCATCCACCTCTAATGTGACAAATAATAGATGCTGGCAGCGCTTTATTAACAATAACAAAGGTATACAATCTCAATCACAATAATTTACCTTCACTGTTACAACTCTTTTCAAAATGTACACATTCACTGGGCAAATATGTAAACTACTTTAACTTAGACTTTGTGTAAAACATGCCATATTTATTTTAATGCATCAAAACTGTAAAATACATCCTCCTTTAACAGGCTTGAATAATGTTCTCCCTGAGACAATAGTCACAATATGGATGAATTTGCCCTTTTTTGTTGCAAAATGAAAGTGTCATCTTATTGGCCTGTCATGTTGACAGAAATGTTAATTTTGGGTTGATGCGGATATTTTAATTTACAGCTTTTTATGCTGATACCAATGACATGCTGGTATAACTATGCATAACTTATACAAAGTAATTGTTCCACGAAAACACCCTGAGACACATCAGACTCTGGATGCACAGATGTTTTATTGCTGTTGTTGTTTTTTTAAATGAAGTTTGTTGACAGTATGAAAAATATAGAAAATTGCTCGCCTTACTTTTTAACCGAAGGTGAAGAGGGACAGAAGTTAATATGAAAACAAACAATAAAAGATATATTTGGGGATTCAATGGAGGGAAGTGAGAAAAGGAAGGACTGAGGAGGAGCTGGATGACTGTACCGTGTGTGTGTGTGTGTGAGTGTGTGTGTGTAAGTGTGTGCAAGTGTGTGCAAGTGTGTGTGTGTGTGTGTGTGTGTGTGTGTGTGTGTGTGTGTGTGTGGTTGCTGCTACATTATAAATCAGACACGTTTCCACAAGATGAAAAGCTTGTGGACATGATGTCATGTGCATCCTCAAAACCCAGATCTTTATGCCTGCTTTAGTCTCCACTGATATTTCCATCTCAGACCCACAGCACGGCACAGGTAGGCATATCAATGTACTGATTTAATACGGTAGACTCAAAATCAAACCGCACTGTACCACATGCACAATTAAAGTACGAAGTTGACAGGTTGAAAGCCCGAGTCTGAGTCTTTCTGGCGTGCTTCTGAGCGCTCTGACTGTAAACCGCCTGGGATTTTCTAAAATAGAACAACTTCTGAAAGGGAGTCATTGTCCCGTTCAAATATAAGCATATATAGAGAAGCCAAAATTAGTCAGGTAGTATCTTAGCCAACAGACGGGCTGGCAGATCTCCTCACTGTGAACTCAGAACATCATTTATGTTTCACTCTCAGACACTGTGGACTACCTCACAGCGGAGAGCCGGTGTCAGTTTCAGCTGCCATCATGTTGAATTGCATTAGTTTTTTTTTACCTTACAGTACTTTGTCTCAAGACCTGTAAGTAGCAGAGGGCAAGAGGCTGTAAAACATATTTCCATATGAAATTCGATAGCTGTAACATGATGGAAGCCAGATATATAAAGTTTAACCAGGTTTTTAGGAGCACATGAAGCTTTAAGTTAACAAGATGGCAAAACAGTGGTGCACATGTAGGGATGTCAGGTTCGGTTAATATTGATTTCGATAGCCCAAAACCCAATAACTGGTTAATTTTTAAGAAAAAAAAAGCTAAAGGATGTGAAATACATGAGGCCTTCTCTTTTAGTTCGGTGCTCCACTGACTCTGAGTTCAGGCGTCACATTTCAAAGCATTATTCATTTAGAGGTGGTGAAACTGTAATGTTTTGTGATGTTGTTTTGCAGAATAACAGGAGTCTGAGAGAGATTTCTAGGATTTTAGGACATTTCTTAGATTTTAGGCAATTTCTAACAATTGAGGGCAGTTCTAGGATATTTCGACATTTCTCCGATTTTAGGACATTTCTAGTATTTTAGCAGCTTTCTAGGATTTTAGGCCATTTCTTGGATTTAAGGACATTTCTAGTATTTTAGCATCTTTTAAGGGTTTTAAGACATTTTAGGATTTTAGGACATTAGAGGCTTAGTTAGGACCTCTGCTGGCACTTTTTTTGACAAACAAGCTCTATTTTGATGTTGTTTTATGCACTCTGGTACCTTATGTAAACCAAATGAACAAAACAGCTTCCCAGTGTGAATCACTTTATTTTTATTGTGAACTAGAAAATGGCTGGGCGGGCAGATTTGGCCCGTGGACCATAAGTTGAGTATTACTGGCTTAGACCAACATGCGGAAACGGTCAAAAATATTTTCAGGGGTTAAGCGATGACATCTCTTATACATACTAAACCTGAGAGCAGAAGTTTCTGCTCAGGCTGCGTAAAAAGCGAGAGGCAGATAGACAGTGTGAGATATTGGTAGAGGAGGGTGCAGAGAAAGCTGAGGATAAGAGTCAAGCGTCAGGCGTACGGCAGTATCTGGGAGTGTAAAAGTGATTACACTGTCTCCATGCTCTCTTCCTCTCTGTCTACTGCCTCCCCCCCATTTCATTTTCTCCCTCCTCCTTCCTCCCTCCATCCTTCTACTCCCAGGCTCAGAATACAAAGCGCCTGGCACCATCACATCGCTCTCCCTCATCTTCGTGCCAAGCCACAGCAGAGCACACCAGCGAGCTCGCACCCTCTGTGCCGGCCTGCCACCACAGGAGAAGCAGAGAGGGGGCAGAGATTAGCATGTATGAATGCTCCCTCTTATCTCCTCTTTTGACGTAAACTCATTACAAACAGGCTCGCTCAATCTCTCTGGGTTTTTTATTTCCTCGACTGTAGTGCCAGAGAGACGCAGATGAAGATTATGTTCCTTAACTCACATCTAGGAGCTTTAAATATTTGATAGGATTTTTTGCTTCTCCTTAAAGATCCTGGAGAATTAATAATGAGCTTGGTAATAACAAGTTACCGAAAATGATTTATGCTCACCGGGGATGAGAATGAATGCAGTTTGGGGGAGGCAGGCAGGGAGGAGTCGGGGTTAAAGACATGGTCGAATGCGTGATTTCCATTTTGCGTCCCTTGCATTATCCATTAAATAAATAGCCCGGGGAAAATGGAACTCCGTTCGGCTCGTTTCTGCCGAGGCAGCAGCACCGTGCATAACGAACAGGTGATGTCTGGGTGTGTGAGGTCGCCGTGCTATCAGCACCAGTTGCACAAGCTCACGGATTGATTGCAAGCAGCGCCAGCGAGGTGGGGCGCGATGGAGAACAGGTTGTCGCTGAAAGAAAAGGTGAAAAATTACCCACAATGTCACGGGGGCTAAAACCCCACAGAATGGCTAGAGCGGAGCCAGCGGTTGCCTGGGGCTGGGCTGTGACCCAGAATTCAACAGACCCCCAGTGAGAAACCCGGAGGCCCCATGACGGCTGAGCTAAACTGGCCCGCGCGACAGGAAAACACCTCCTCTTCCTCCCCAGACTGCAGAGAGGTAACCCCATCTGGGGAGCTGGATGGAGGGAGCGAGATAATATGAAGTGTAACGGAGAACTGCGGCGTCTGAGGAGCCGCTGACAACGTGCTAATGTTTTAGGCTGTCAGCTCTCTGCGAGCAAAGACGGATGGTTTTAGAAATAGAATGTAATTACAGGGCAGAGCCTCATTGTCGGGGTTAGGACAATGCGAATAGTGTATTGGAGGTTGCTTTTCTCTCGCTGCTAAAAAAAGGCGCTCTGGCGAAGCCTCAAAAGTGAGTCTGAGCACAAAGACAAAAAGTCAACAATGCAAATGTGAAACATCAGATTTGGCTATGAGAGGGTTTATGCTATCACCCTATGCAGGTATACAGAACGACCAGTAAGAACTACTGGTGCAGCAACAAGGTTGTGAATCCTCACTGGCTTCCCACCTTGTCAACTTTCGAAGGCTGCAAATGAATTATTTTTATTCTCAGCTAATTATTTTCTCTGTTAATTGACTGAACTATAACGTGTCAGAAAATCATACAAAATAATGGTTAGACTGTTAAAACTCATGACGCCAAACCAAACCCATCCTGCGAAACTCGGCAAACGATTGCATACAATCAGCCCTGTATTTGTTTGTTTTCAGTCGTTTGTTCTGTTTTTTTAAGTATCATTATGGTTATTATTGTTGTTACTTTCTTACTTTTATCCAATATCCAATCTAACACCATCACTTTGACTTTGTATTTGGTTATACATATGCACCAAATGATGAAAAGGGGTTTTAAAAACAAATTATAAACCATAACTGAGTATTTGAGTACTTCAAAATGTATCTAGAGAGGGATCTAAACCACTTTATTTTGGAGTTTTGGTTCAGCACAGGTTAAGAGATGGTTCTCGTGCAAAGGATGAAATTCTTTGACCATCACTTTAAGAATTTTGTCTGTGATTTTGCATACAATAGACATATCTATACAATGATACCAGAAAATCCCCTTATTAATATCGAGACAAGGATTTCAACTATATCACTCAGCTCTAATCATGAAAGACAAGGAAAAACAGAGAAAACATGACACACAAAAGCCAGATATTTCACCTAATGCCATGGTTTCCTGATGAATTTTGCAGAACTGATGCCTCAGTTACCTCCAGAGTTAAACTGGTAAAGCCCTGGAGCTCAGCTCGAAGCCTGACTGAAAGGCTCTCACACTGGAGCAGCTATAGATTAACAGTTATCTCCGTGAGGGATGTTGCACTTCATTCTTTTACGAGCAGGTCTGCGGTGTATTTATGAACGGCATTACAGAGGCATCGCCCGTGCAGCTGTTTGCTTGTATCAGTCCAATAACGAATGTTCTAATTCTCGCCAAAAGCCCGTCTGACTACTGAGCCGGCACCATAACCCGATCTCATGTGAGCGTTTGATGGCATGTCGGCAGCATGTTGCCACGGAGATGGTAAATGAGGTGTTCAAGGGGGAGGGGACATGGGCCTGATGATTCATGTTATCAATCAGAAGGTTATTTTTCTGTATTTCACATTGATGTAATCGTCCTAAAAACACATTAACATTGAGGGAGTACTCTGCCGAGAGATAATGGCTGGATATTTGCACTGTTATTGAGTCAAACTCTACCAGGCTTGAATGACGGATGTGCCTCACATGCAGATAGAGGCTGTGGCGTGGATAAATGCAGTCCGTCCGAATCACAATTAGAAAATAAATAAATAGAGTGTAAAGACAATGACGAGGAGGGGCCGGGTGTGAGCAATTGTTCAGGAGAACACATCTACGACGAAAAGAAGCAAAGCAAAACGAAATGCATATTAGTGCCATTCATATTCATGACAGTTGAATGGAGGTCATTATGAACCACTTTCAATCACATTTGCATTTACATTAGGGGTCTGTAATGTAACTGTAAACCTACGAACAAATGGTGCTGAAGCAAAAGTAGAATGTGCTGCAAACAACTAGCACGGGAACAAGTTGCTGCTCCAGTGAACACCTGTATGTGTGTGCATAGGTAAAAAATGTATCTAATACAAAGACATTTGGGCTGCATCGAACAGTTTAAATCTTCAAAGCTTGATTCAAAAACTTGACATTTAAGTGCTTTGTTGCATGTCCCTCCATTCTGTTTAAAGGCGTTTTTTTCTGCACAGTTAAGATTAGGCTACAGTAAATTATTAGTATTACAGTATTTGTAGGTTGTCACTGTTCTGAACATAGACTTTATATAAAGATGGATGACATGACTGCTCCCTAAAAGTGAAACCAAAACATCTTGATTGCCCCCTGGTGGCTGGCTGCAGTATAGACCGTAAACCCCACCCCCTCCATATTACTGCATGGGACATGGGCCACACTGAAAAGGTCAAAGTACACATCAAATGAATTTATTTATTTGACATTTATTACTCTTATATTTGTTAAGTGTTCATTTCTCTCATAAGTTTTGAGCTTTTTTGAGTTATTTGATGCTATAAAAAGTTTTTTTTTGACATCATGATTGACAGCTGTGTAAGCCAATCAGTGTCCATCTATCCATTTTAGAGGTGCCCAAAACAGCTCTAAAGGGAGGTGCCCAGGAGGCATCCTCAAGAAAAATAGTGCATCTTGAGACTGGTTTGACGGCAAGTACTTAACACTGCTGAGATCGCTCCTGTAGTCGTATTAACACTGCCTGTTCGAGGTGGGAATATCATGGCGTTACGCTGCCTCGTAGTTCTGTATGTAATAGGAAGGGCATAGTTGTCTCGGCTCTGAGCTGGGAAGGTATGTATTAACGGTGCTGTAATGAGGTCTGTGTAAAACGTAAAGCCAGAAAGACGTGACCATGGGCGTCACGAGTGTGATGTTTTTGACGAAGTGTTTATGCGTGCAACCCACTACACGAAATTTAAAAAGCAGCTGTTAGCATGACTAACTCAAAGAAGAAGAACAATGGTCGTAAATGTCTGCAAAAAACAATGAGATTCGGGAACTCCTCACCTTCAGAGCAGAGGATGAGCTCAGCTGTCATATGACAGAGATGGTAAAAGATTATGATTGAGATGTTATGCCTTTGTTATTGTTTAGAAAGTGTTTCCAATGCATTTGTTTTATGTCATGCTATAGGCGGACCCTTGTGTGTTAAATGTCATGCTGGTCATGCCTCTTTTGATCATGGGATGCCGTGATGCAGTGTATAGTCACACACAGGAGTGGACTGATGCTGACGTAGGTTGGCTCTGTGTATAAGTGCAGGGGCGGGATAAAGGGGGGACTTTGTTGTTCTGTAATGCAATCTCTGTGACTCCTATTTATGTCACCAGCACAAAACATACTTGCCAACCCTTACGCTTTTCCAGAGATTTCTGTTTTTATTGCCTCCAGAATTTACAGATTTATGACAAATTTTCCCACATTTTTTTTCCTTTGTGTTATCATAACCTGTCTCTGGCACTGTTCAGTGTCTATAGGTACTATACTGCTTCCTATCGATTGGCGCTTCCCCCCGTCTCCTTCCTCGTCCGACCCTCTGGTGCTGGAGAGAGGCGTCACTGGAGCCCACAGTCGGGCGCGGCCGTTGGTGGACACCTTGTCTCCGTTCTGATCGCATTATGTGTGTGGGGATTTGAGGGGGGACCCGGCTTGCCTTTCTCTGCTGTGGCGGGGTACACAGCTTTCTTCCAGAGACCATGAGCCTCTAGTTCCACCTCAATGAGGCATCCAGGACCCAGGGTTGTGTGGGCCAGGGAGGACAGCCAGCTGTGGGTCCCTGGTGGCGGCCAAGCCTACAACCTGGCCTCCCTCCCTCCTCCTGGTACCCTGTTGGAGTACCAGGAGCATGACCCAAAAATTAAACCTAATGCAGTGTACTTATTATTTTATTATTTCAGTCCTTAAAAGTTGCCACAATACAAAAGACAAAGTCTATGTATCTCAAGACCCAACGCTTTGGTTTCAAAATCCTAATATTGATATTCTGGCTGCATTTTTTTTTGGTACATCTTTATATAAAGTCACTGGTTCCAACTCCTGTTATCTAAACATTTCCAGTAACTCCAGAGTGTTGTGATGTCCAAAACTCATAAGTTATTGACAAAACACAGATGCAAACATTTCCAAAATTCACAACATATTTTTAGCGAATTAAATATTCCGCTTCAATGCATACTTGTTAGCCTTTTAAAAATAACGTTTTCACTGTGATCGAAAAAATTGTTAGCTCTCCCGACTGCATAACATAAAAGGAGGCACGCAGCTATATTAACACAGTGGTCTAGCAGATATTTAACAACACTCTATATTAAATTTATTCTTTAAAGAAAGTTAATTTAATAAAAAAAAGACTTACTTAATATGATGAATCACTTTATTCAAGTTGAGGATTTGGTTTAATTTACTTTGGGATGACATCTTAAAATATGACGACATATCCAAAGCTTCATTGGAAAACCTCAATAGAAGCTTCAAATGTCAAATCTGATACCAACCTAATTTACAGTGTGTGCGTGTTCGTGTGCCAAAGCGCCTTGAATGTTTATGAAGGTACGTCTTCTTGAGTGTCTGCATGTGCGTGTTCATACATGCACCTAGAGACTCAAAAGAGCGCTTCTAAAGGGCCACTTTTTTGCTATAATGTGCATCCAAGAGTTCATCAGGGAGAGCTAGAAATGCACACTGGCACTCGATTGCTAGAAGTAAAAAGCTTTGTGGGTGAGGGGGGGAAATCCCTCCTGCTGGATTTACGCCTCGCCACAGCCGACCGTGTTTAAAAGCCAGTTGGATACGAGAAAGAGGGAAGAAACATAAGAGCAAAAACAGGGCGGTGAAAGAGAATATTCACCGCTGCTGCTGCTGGCCTGAGCGGAAAATAATATGATGTAATAAATGGTATGTCAGAAACAGACCTGCCCACGACAGCCACCAAGTCTGTGTGTTTGTGTGTGTGTGCGCATTCCTGTGCATGTGTGTTACGGCCTCTCCATTAGCCCTCACACAACATGAGTGCAGAATCATCAATGAGGACGAGGCGATAGTGGGGTGAGCCCTTGACAATATGAGCCTAATTACACACAGTTGTCTCTGAAGAGCCATAAATCAATGCTCGTAGTGAATCCTAAACAGCAAAATCGATACAGTTGCGTCTCAATGGCCATAATGAGAATGTGGTTGAGGGAAAGGATTTTAAATCAGCCACATATCGGCTGCTTCCAGGATCAGCAAGGTGTGAAACGCATGTTCAATTACAGTATGATGATTCAAACACAGCAGGCACTCTGACATTTTGAATCAGAATCAAATAACATTTTGATTAATAGAGTCATAATTAAAATCTTTTTCTTGCTACTTTCTGTTGTGACAGGGAGTGGTTATTAATGACACAAAGGAGTCGATGTAGAGAAAAGATCCTGAATGTGTTCGAACAACACGTAAATCGGCGGGAGCCCTGAACTCTCATTTGTGTTAATCAAACTTCTCTAAATTGTTTGTGTAATGAAATTATGGCTGTCAGGGAGACCTGGGGGACATCAATTACACAGACAAGCAAATGAAAATAAATCACTTTTTATCAAATGTGCGGCCGCCCGCCCGTGTGTCCAGTAAACACGGGGGAAAACAGGAAGTGATTTTGTTCAGAGATTTGAGGCTCCATAAATCGCAGTGACAAGCAATCAGGATCAGCGCTGTGTTTGCAGCGCTGTGGGAAACAGAGGGAGGACAGCAAAAACATGACTTCCTATCACAGCTAAAGATAGAAGGCATAATACAGGTTCATTTTTATGTAATGTCAATTTTGGCACCTGGCTTGTAGTCATTTGACAAAAATTTGTATTAGTTTCAGTCAAATTTCAGTATTTTCACTATTAGTTTTAACTGCTGTCACCATCTCTAATGTTGACATTTATCATGGTTACAGGTGTTATTCTTGACTATCACCATGTTAGCACAAAAAGGCACTGTTTAACTGTTTATTCAAGACTGTCAGTTCAAATAAACTCGGATTGTCAGATCCTGTGATGTCAAATATGTTCCTTTTTCCAGAGATTTTTCCACATATATTTATTCCTTTGTGGTGGAGTGCATAAAACAAAATATCTGCCGCCACATACTGATTTTATATGATTGGAGCTGGACCGTTAATTAGCTATTGGAATACTGTTCGGTTATGCATTGCACCGCACTCTCGGAGCGCAGGTCATACTCTGGGCACAGACGGAGCAGCAGAATGCCAGGTGCAGTGAAAGCTAAACGAGGCTTTCTTTCAATAGTTTCCTTTGATGAAATGAACAATGTAATGATAACACAAATATGAATAAGAAATATATGAACATTTAAGAAATTAAAGCAATTCTGACCAACATAAAGGCGCTTATGACAGAAGTTTCACTACTGCTTTTACTATGTCGGGAAAACTTGGTATGTGCAGCAGCTGAAAAGAAAAAGAAAATGATAATGGAGCAGTACATGACTGTGCTGGAAACAGTATTCGGTGGTCAGATGTACATCGGGTATAGGGGACTGCGGGCTGTGCAAGTGCCACATGGGAGAGCCACAATGAGGCGAGGCAGCGCTGTTAATGGATTTGATCACAGCTTCCTGGTGAATAATGTAGCCCTGCTAATTGGCTGGATTAATAATTGATGGGGGCGTGTTCGAGGAGGCGGAGGTGGGAGCTGCAGCGGATAAAGAACATGTTAGAGAAGACTCTGAATGCTACATGTTGTACATCTGTCTGTTTCCTCCTCCTATTGATGATAGGGGGGGAGGATGTGACCATGCGAGACGAAGATGTCAGAATAAACAATCGTCCTGACAACATAATGACATAATGAGCCGCAGCCCCGCCACATGTTTGACGGTTAAAATGACTTGGGCTCATGTCAAGTCCCACAGGCTCCACAATGTTGTTACACCCTTAGTCCAAACTGACCGTGGCTGACCCACAACTAGCCAGCTGCGTAAATAAAAATGACTGCAATAACGCAAAAATGAGACATAAGGTATTGATATAACACAGTCGGGTTTTACAAACGTTTGGCCCTAGATCTGGTGATCGAGGTCGAACTGACTGACATTGATGGTGTTCAGAGGGGGGGAGAACATGAGCTGATGAGAAGAAATAGGTGTGGCAGCAGAATGGGACATAGGAGGGTAAGAAAAATAGATTTTACTGTAAACTTGATTTATTCGTCGTTCTCGAGGTGTCCAGTTTCCAGAAGACGCATAAAACCAGCCCATAAAGAAGTCTTGTCTTCTCGGGTTAACACCTTTAAACCACTGTTGTGGTCTTACAGGAAACAATGGGATCAATATCGCAGGGTGTGTTCAAAGGATTTCTGACAACCCAAAAATCGTTTGTGTTTGGTTCAATGGGCGCTGGACACAAAAGAACGGAAAAACAATGACCTGGTCTGATCACAGAAGGCAATAAAGACTACACCTGTGTTTGTTTGCAGTGCAGAGAAGCATGAATGTGAGGATCTGGGAGTGTGGGATTCAGCTATGGTTTGAGAATTGGGGCACAAAAATGTACCATCAAGTTGTAGCCTTAAAGTAATATTACTTCACTTTGCTTTCTTGTATAGAGTTTGATGAGAAGATTTTTCACTCTTGTGTCTGTACATTAAATATGAACCTTTAACTAAAAGACAAAAGACTGAAAGCACGGGGAAACAGCTGGCCTGGCTCCATCTAAAATCTGCCCAGCAGCACCTCTAAACCACTAATTAAGAATTTATGTCGTGCTTCACTCCATAAAAAAACAGCAGAGGAGAAAGAGATAGTCAAGCACATAAGCCCCAGTAAAACCACAAGTTGTCATTTTTATACTTTTGTATTCGAGTGGTTAAAACAGATGAGATAAAATGTGTTAATCAGTGAGCTTTAGGGGTGCTGGAAGGCAGATTTTGTTACCTTTGCATGGAGCGAGGCTGGCTGTTTTCCCTTATTTCCAGACTTTATGGTAAGCTAAAGCTACATTTCCAATGATAAGTGTAAAAACAATCTCTGTACACACAAATTTTAGCACTATTTCAGAAATGATCTCCGTTCATATACTAACATGTCTGAAATATTACATAACTATTTATGTGCACTGGTTATGTGCAAGCCAATATAAACATGAAGTAGCAATCCTATTGACAGCGTGGATGCAAACAAAAAAATCCCTTGAAGGTATGCAGTTCTCTTCCAGTGGGCAGTTTGATTCAGTGAGACCACAAAACTATTCAAGTCAGAAAAGTGAATTGATTGGGACTCACTGCAAAGCAGATATGGCAAAATATTAGAGCAGAGCCAGGAGCATTATTCAATGCCAGGGGAAGCCATGGCAATGGGAACAGAGTACCCACACAGGAAGGATGAAATCACAAAAGGTATGTAGACCTAGCTAAGTTTTGGCTCAGCATGTTGTGAATGACAAAGCTCAAACTGAAGGCGAACGTGGGTGTCTGATTCTCTGAGGTTCTCAATTCCACCTGACCAGGTTTTCTCATTTCAAACTAAAATGGTGCAGCCGCATTGTCAAAGGTCCCAGTTTTATGGATTCAGAAATGCCACAGCAGTGTGGACAATAGGTGGAAACATTGTAAACGCTGTGTTTTCATCAAGAAATTTGTGCAATTTATGTTCATACAAGGAATTAGCGTCCCACAAATGGCATAACCACTTTATGTACTTAACGTAAAGTTATGTTCTTAACAAAGAAGTTACATAGATACGGTTTAGGAAAGGAAACATGTTAACGATGACCTTAATATATTATATTATACTCATACAAGGAATTAGCGTCCCACAAATGGCATAACCACTTTATGTACTTAACGTAAAGTTATGTTCTTAACAAAGAAGTTATATAGATACGGTTTACCAAAGTTCATACTACTTTTTTCTTCTCTAAAATCTGCATATTAGTCACATGGTCACAGCCTTCTCGATTACATCGGCTATATTCAAATTCTGGTGCATCACTTTGATAGATGTACATACGCACAGTGAATGAGAACAGCCTGATCATTGTGAATGCACCCTAAGATAACCAGCTGCTGGCTTTAGCTTCAAATTTAACGAACAGACATGAGAGTGGTATGCATCTTCTCATCTTATTCTTGGCAGCAAAAGGAATATGCATATTCCTACAAATTGACAGTTTCTTCACAGATGATTACATAACTTCATTGCCAGAATGTGTCTTCTTAAAACGGCAGCAAAAAGCTTCTCCTAGATTTTGCATCCGTAATTTCCCTGCCACGATTCATCTCTCACTTCTCTCTTTACCGGGTCCATAACTGAGGAAATCTGTTCAGCTGCTCCTCACATTAACATGCAAATCCTCATCTTTAGGAGAATAGTCGAAAAAAAGAAGAAGAAGCCCTTTTGTGACACTCTTGAGCACTTAGGATGTTCCTTCCTGCTTCTATTAGCCGGACATGTTCATCTGACAGCAATCTCCCTCCTGTCTAACGTACAGTCAGACCTAGTTACAGTAGCAATTACTAGTGTTCAGGTTAAGATTAATTGAATTACTGGGTGGCTTCCCTGCACTCCTCTGTGGGCATATCAATCACGGCCTGCGTGTTACACGGACCCTTTATCACCCTCTTCCATCTTTATGCAAAAAGACGCGGGCTGTGCTGTTGCACTCAATCTATCAATAAACGAGTCTGGGGTGGCAAACTCATTTTCTAACACATTCCTCTCTTTAATCAAGCAGCCCGGCATTCGGAGATAGTTAGTAAAAGCTGTCCACCGTCAAATGAATAAGAGAAAATTAAAAATAGAGCAGCTGGGATTGCAACGACCCTTTTGAGAAATAGAGTTCATAGAACAGTGATACTCAACTTATGGCCCGCGGACCAAAGCTGGCCCCTGACAGGGCACTGGGTGGCCCCACAACCATTTTCTAAATCACAATAAAAAGTAACATTTTTGATTCACACTGGGAATTGTTTTTGTACTTTTAGTATACATAAGGTGCCAGAGTGCATAAAGCAGCATCAAAACAGATCCTGTTTATCAAAAAAAGTGCCAGTTGAGGATCCATTGCATCCCCAGACAGGGGTCCTAGCTAAGCCCTTAATGTGCTCAAATCCTGGAAACGTCTTCAAGTCCTAGAAATGTCCTAAAATCCAAGAAATGTCCTCAAATCCTAGAAATGTCCTAAAATCTTGGAAAAGGCCCAAAATCCAAGAAACATCCTTAAATCCCACGAATGTCTTAAAATCTAAGAAACATCCTTTAATCATAGAACTGTCCTAAAGTCCTAGAAATGTCCTAGAATCCAACAAATATTCTAAAATCCAAGAAACATGCAAAAAATTCTAGAAATACCCTAAAATCCTAAAAACGTCTGAAAATCCGAGAAACATCCCAAAGTCCTAGAAATGTCTTTAATCCTTGAAACACCCTACATTCTCGAAACATCCTTAAATCCTTTAAATGTTTGGGTCTGCTGCAACTGGCCCCTGGCCTCCTGTTATTTTGCAAAAGTGGCCCCCAAGCAACGCAAGCAGAGGATCATCATTGTCATAGAATATTTGTGATACATTTTAATTGATGATTTGTAAAGAGAAATCCCACTATAGAGCGCTTTGAATGGCTCTTTTGTGCAACCTTTTATATGTAAAACACAATAGACTGAATGTTTGAACAGCTGGATTTCTACTTGAGGAACCAGGTAGCTTTTCAAAAACCGCAAGTGCAACGGATCCGCGGTGCTTCTGTTTGAATAAAATAGCTCTCAGGGCAGATTAAATGCCACTCTGTCATTCTCCCTCCATTCACCACCTCCATTATTAGCTATTTTAAAAAACTGTGCAGGATTTCTGGTCACAGTCTGTACTGCTGCCAAACCCTAATCTTCAGCATGTTTTATTTCCCTCATCACTACCATGCGACTCTTTGTTCGTCATCGAGAAGGAATATACAGAACACACTGGATGTAGAAGTGCTGAAAGCTTGAAAATAACATCTGAAGGAAATACTGTGCCAAAAAAATGCCAATCCCTCATTTCAGATGGACTCCAGCAGCCACACACACTTGCGCCTCAAGCTTAGCTATAATTCTGTGTTTTGCATGGAGACAGAGGTTGGGCAGTCAAATAGAGGTTGTGCCGGAGGCCGTCTGGCGCTGCCTCTGCCCATGTCTGCGAGGCGGACCCTGCCAAGGCGACTGGCACCGGCCATGCCCCCGTGGAACAAGAGAAAAAGGATGTTTGGTGCCATCCTATCACCACACAGGCAGCTGCAGATAGCACACATGGCAAGTGTGTCAGAGTCCGTGCCTTTAAGCACAGAAGCAAAGAGGGAAACGGTCCAATGTTTGGCCAGTAAGCCTAAAAAAGACTCTTGAAATAAGTGAAAGATTTTCCTGCTGAGTGAACGGAAGTAAAAAGGCTGGAAAGAAGAACTTCCCCGAGTAGTAAACACTTGACTGTTTTTTTTAATTTTACAGGGAATTGAAATACAGGATGTGCCAGAATAAAAATGAATATGTGGCGAAAGTATTTTAAAGAAAAACATTACAGTTGGAACGGAAAATGGAGGACCCAAGAGGAGAGGGCTTCCTTCTTTTTATTGGTTCCCAGGCTTTCCACAGCTCTGGTTCTCCCTCTTGCTCTGTCTGTCTCTGTCTTTTTGTCTCTGGTGGAAAATATGGAGGGCTCCCCGTCCTGTGATAAAGCTGTTGCCTGCGAGATGGGAAAGAGAGATCCATCACGTCGAAGGCGTTGGTTTACCCTGCCAATCCTGCACCACTGAGGGCCGTACATGCTCCATCCATGCATCATTTACCGAGCCCTTCTGCGCCCAAATAACATGGGTTTGGCTGCACGTTTGTAAAATCCTAAAGCACTCTGGCAAATCCTCTGAAAGTCTCACTATGCATGAATTCTGGAGGTTGTTTTGCGGTTTGTTTAGTTCGCTTCTTCGAAAAAGAAGAGAGCCGAAACAGTCTCGTCCAAAGCCCCCTTGACTCTCGGGTGCCAAATGATAGGGTTACAGTCTCTCTTTGTTTGTGGAAGGATAACACTTAACTTCCATCAACCTTGGACTGCCAAGAAGAAGAAAAAAGAAACATTGAGGAACAGAAATACAGTACAGGAAGAAAATTGCAAACATGATTCTTTCTTTTTTCATTACAGTCGTACTGCTTGTGAAGCGCCTGAAGGCAGACGGCTGTGATGTTAGAAAACATTACCTGGAAGGTTTCCCTGGAGTTCAAGGAAAATAAACATCGCTGACATTCATGGACATTGCTTGAGAACCACGAAACTAGTAAAAAGGCTTCAGGTATATAACAAGAAAATGGAACTGCAACGTCTTAAAAAGGTCAAACATCTCAACTTCAGAAACAATAGAAACGATTATGGTGCAGGTATACTGACAAAAACTAAACATTTTTGTTTTTGCTTCCTTTTTCACAAGATTAAACTGAAGATCTTCGACTTTTTATGCATTCAACAGATATATCACACAAATTTTGAACACAAATTTGTAAAGTCTATTTTAGTGAGAACTTCTCCTTCCAAGATAATCCATCCAGATGACAGGTGTGGCAAATCAAGATGCTGATAAACCTTTTGAAACATGAGCAAACTGGCTTTATTTCTTACAAAAACATGGTAAGATGGCAATAAGCAACTTGAGAAAAAAATTACTTCAAAATTAGCAAAACGTTAGCAGAAAGTACAAAAAAAAATACTTCAAAATTAGTAGAAAAAAAAAAAAGAAAAAGAAAGGAGAAAGGAGAGAAATCCCCAAAACAAACAAGGAAATTACAAGAAAATGACTTGTAATATCATTTTCAATACATAATTATGATAATTTGAAATAAAATTGTTTTTGGACATTTTCCCCAGCTTATTTTAATACATTTTTAAATAAACAAATTTATTGCAATTTGCAGGACATTTCTTGCCAACTGCCTTCTCCACATGTTTTTGTAAGAAATCAAGCCAATTTGCTCAGAAAAGTGGTGTCGATCCAGGTCTCAAAGGGTTAACCAGCATAATTTATTACACAGGTTTGCATTGTAATGATTGCAATAAAAAGGTGACTCTAAAATGAGCAGGTTTATAAAACAACACAATAGCAAGTTTTGAGGAAGTGTGCCATTGGCGTGCTGACTGTAGGAAAGTCCACCAAAGCTGTTGCCCGTGAACTGAACATCCACTTCACGATCATAAACCATCTCCAATGTTGTTTCTGTGTATATGGCAGTAAATTAAACCAGACTCACTAATGCACACCACCAGCTAAGGAGCTCCACATGCAGCTTCTTCACCTGCAAGATCATTTGCACATTTTAGAGCAGCCTTTTACTACAACCTGTCCAAAGCACACCTGTGTACTAATGATGCTGTTTAATCAGCACCTTGATATGCCACACCTGCTTGTGACCAAAATTTAAGAAAAATCAAACTATTGCGAGCATGAAAAAAAGTCTTACATTCTTAACTCAAACCTGTGAAAAATGGGAACAAAAATAAAAGTGTTGTTCAGAGTATTTTTGTTCAGCCAAGGAAAATAAAAAGTGACCTCCTCTTGAAATGTGAAGCTTTATAATGTACGGGCTAATACTCATAAAAACTCCAACAGCTGCAAAGCTGAATGAGCCCGAGATACGACGACGGGGTCAAACAGGTTGCTGACGAGTGTACACAGGAACCCAAAAGTGAACAAACAACAGAATCCTAGAAACAATGTAACCCGACCTTAATGTTACAGTACCATCTGCTGGCATCGTGAACTCTGAGGGTGGCACATTCTCCGAGTGACCCCCCTGACCGTGATCAATCACACGCCCTTTCTGCACATGTTCGCCAAAGCCCCTGGAGTTCCTGATCCCTGAGGCCAGGAGTACTTACATGAAAGTAACCATCCTGTTAAAATAGGGTGTCCAAATTTTTTGAAGGGGGGGCAGATTAGATCATGTGAAAACACCTGGGGGACAGCAGCTTCTCACATCATACAGACTACTAAGACAAAAAAAAAGACATAGAAAAAGGACAGTCTAAACTGTTTCATCTTGCAGAGAAAAAGTTTGTAACTTTCCACTGTTCCCGAAAGCGGCGTCCCTTGCTGTCGACTTTATGCTTTGTGCCAAGGCCATGTCTTGTCCTAAGTAACAGTTTGTTTGCTTGTTTACTGTTTGTTTATGAAAAGTTATTTGTTCCTCCTGCATAGTTCCTACATGGTCCATGTCTGTGATTTGTCACAGCTGGCATCCGACGTCAATATGACATCAAAAAGATGTTGGACTCTGATGTCGGACAGACATGAGAATGAAAATTAGGTGGATGATATTTTAAATGTTTAATGATGTCAGAATTTTACATTGTGTGGACATAAACACTGTGACGTTTTGCAGACATTAAGTTTTGTTCTCCACCCCTTTTGACATAATGTTTTTTTTAACCTGAAGATAATGTCAGCATTGGCCGTTTGAATGACGCAGCCTAAAAACAGCAAAACATCATATGTCGCCAGTATTCCCCGTCAAATTAACGTTGGTATTGGATGTTGTTCTGACATTTAATTTTGGTAATTTTTTGGTCAACGACACAACCTCTGTCTAATCCTCCGAAACCTGAGCAATAGGGCTTGATGTCTTTAGGAACAGAGTGATGAGCAATTAACAACTTCAAAATGGCCCAAAAATTAGCAAGAAACAAAAAAAAAAGAAATGTTATAATAAAAAATTACCTATGAATAGCACCAAAACAAGACAAGAAATTTAAAAAAGTAAAAAACCAAATAAACAAACAAAAACAAGAAAATTACATCAAGAATGTTCTAAAATTGTTTTTTTTCTGTAATATAATTTTAGAGTTTATAATGTTCTAATAATTTCCTGCACCAAATTTTCAGATCATTTCCTTGTCATCTTTTACTTAATTTATTTTTTTTCCAGTTTGCAGGACATTTCTTGGCAAGTTGCTGATTATGTTTTTGAAAAAAAAACATCAATTTTCTCAGGTTTCAGATGTTTAAATGCTTATGAAAGGTGAATACAGTACAAAAAACTGATCCCTATCAAAGTCTAACGAAATTGGTGGACAGCTGGGTTATTATAGTGTTGTCACTTTGAGATTAAGAAATACTGTTTTGCAGGTCCCATATAGTACATTTAGCGGTACCATATAGCTAGCCAGACTTTGAACATGCCTGTGCTACGAAGTCAACAAACAGCTCTTATTTTAGGCGTGTCAGGTGAATGCATCAGGTGTGAGCGTCTGGTGGAGATCCAGGTGGTGTCTGCGGAGCACCCTGCACCTGCTGCCTGTCCTCACTCACCCATCGGGGGGCAGATTCCCCGGATGCCAGAGGGCAGCTGCTGACAGGCACTACTTTGGACAGTCCCCTCGCTTCTATCTGCTGCCCCTGCATGGGGCCTCCTGGGGTCAGCTGCTAAGGGCATGCAAAGATGTCGGAGGGGGTGGCGGAGGTCAAGGAGTTGGCAGAGGGTTGGGTGGGGGGGCGACTACAGTCATGGGTGGGTTGCATGCCTTCAGCAGGAGGTGAGCGTCCCTGTTTTACAATTATACTCCCCAATAATCACTTTCACAATCCAGCTCGGAGCTCATGCTCAGGAGGGCTCTGGTGATCACGTTACCTCCGCTATGTGAGCCCTCTACAACCCCGACCGTGACCCCTACACCCACCACCGCCAGTCCTCCACACCCCACCTGCCATCCGCAAACCTGCGCCTATGTCAGCAGATTTAAAAAAAAAAAAAAAAAAAAAGAGCCTCAATACTTAATTATTTAAAAACTGCTCCTAACCCT
The DNA here is from genome assembly GCF_008729295.1 of Plectropomus leopardus. Lineage (NCBI taxonomy): Eukaryota > Metazoa > Chordata > Actinopteri > Perciformes > Serranidae > Plectropomus > Plectropomus leopardus. The sequence goes on from NC_056481.1 coordinate 6,069,541, forward strand.
TGAACTCCTGGATCATCAGATTTTTTGGGCCATCCTGATGGCTTTGCTAGCATTTAACCCTCTGAAACCTGAGAAAACTGGCTGAATTTCTTTCAAAAACACCAGAAAAAACATAATGAGCAACTTAACAAGACATATCCCATTAACTGGAAAAAAAAAATATAAAAATTAATTTATTTCAAACACGCAGAAAATAAAAAAGGGGAAATTACCATATATTATTTATATGGTAATTTCCCCTTTTTTATTTTCTGCGTGTTTGAAATAAATTAATTTTTATATT